>NC_137821.1:2820820-2868320 GCF_963921795.1 Nannobrachium achirus | reverse complement strand
ACAAGACCAGGTCAACCTGGTTGTGCCAGACCCCGGTTCTGCCAACCCTCTGGGCCTATAAATTTAATGGTACATTTATAGGCTGTCTGTCCCTTTATAGGGACAGACAGCCTAGGGACAGACAGCCTATAATATATATTTGTATTTTCTTATGAGATTGAAAAATAAAAAATCTATTAAAAGATTTTAAATAAAGAAATGTAAATAAATAAAATAAATAATAAAATAAATATTAAAATGAAAATCTGTAAATAAATAAAATAAAAAATAAATACAAAACCTACTTTCTTTTTTATGAGTTCATAATAAATAAACTGTAAGTGTAGCTTATCTAATCATTGGGTGTTAATATTATAGATTGTCACACGTCATGTTCATGTTCTTGGATATGTAAGACCGTGGTACTGAAATGTTCTGTATTGTTATATGTGGTTTTCTTGACCAAATTACTAAATATATAACCCCCTGTCTGTCATCATCATTTATGACATCATGCCTTTTGTAGGCATGTCATCATCATGTCATCATCATATATACCCTTTATATAGAAAACCCGGACAGACCGACATTTGCTTATGTAGGCCTACCCATTTCATGGGTCTGGCAAAAAGTTAATGTAGGAAACAAAAACAAACAAAAAAAACATTTACTCGTGACCCACGCTATAGCACTGTTTGGGAATCAATCAATGTAATCAATTCTTTTAATGCACTAAGATCTTGTTTTATTTGATGGCCTTCCTGCCCTGGCATTTGTCTGCATGCTACTCTGACGTCATAGTACTGACATCACAGACTGGGCTGGACACGGGACACCATGTATGGGCATAAAGATCTGCCCAACGGGCACTCCAACATGGAACACCATATATGGGCATAAAGATCTGCCCATCGGGCACCGGTCTGGGCACTCCAACATTAATGTGACTCCTACATTCAATCCCTCAGATACTGTGCACACGTGTCGTGCACACCCCCCGGGCACAGGACTAGTATTAATAACTTTGGATAAAAACGTATTTGTAAGCTAACACGGCAGCAGCTAAATAACTGATAGTTACGAACCACACACACATTTACACACCCGTGTGTTTTATATGCTCTCAGAGTTAAGGAGAATATAAAAGCAATCATTTAGTTCTAATTTAAAAACAGAATAATCAACGCTGATAGACATTCATGAATGTATTTTAAGAAGTACATTTATTTGATTTCCCTAATGACACCTCTGCTGTCAGAGATACTGTATATCAATGTATCAAATGGAGTGTGTGTGTGTGTGTGTGTGTGTGTGTGTGTGTGTGTGTGTGTGTGTGTGTGTGTGTGTGTGTGTGTGTGTGTGTGTGTGTGTGTGTGTGTGTGTGTGTGTGTGTGGGGGTGTGTGTGGGTGGGGGGGGGGGGGTCCTTCACTGGCCTGTGTGTGGGGGTCCTTCACTGGTCTTGAAGAGTAATATTAAATAGAAAAGAAAGTACTCAAAAATATCGGCACTTGGCAAGGTTTCAGCTTCTAACCCTAACCCTTCTTTTCAAGGCAATTGATGGGACTTTACCAACGTATATTGGATTGGAATCCTGTGGCCTCTAGAGCTGTGGTCCTCACAGTGGATTCCAGGGACTCTGTGGGTTCCTTTATGGTGGTCTAAATTGACCCTTACAAGTCTGTAACTCTGACAGTGTACAAATGGAACCAAATTTTGGTTCCATTTGTACACTGTCAGAGTTGAGGGGCGACCGTCACCTTGATATCTTAAAGTTTGAGAAACAGTGATATAGAGCATCGCAGCGGAAGTGGTTTACTGATACCACTTAAAAATCGTCATTAATGTTCCCCATAGACTTTCACAAAAATATTTATAACAATTATGTTAAGCCTCAAACCAAGCCATCCAGGATGGCAGTGAATCATGACCATACAACCTTTGTTTCTATGAAAAGATCGCTAAACAAAGGGTATTTTTTAAATGTAGTATATCAAATAATGTAATATTAAAATATGTTGTCACATAGGATCAAGGGTTGTATGGTCATGATTCACTGCCATCCTGGATGGCTTGGTTCGAGGCTTAACATAATCATTATAAATATTTTTGTAAAATTCTATGGGGAAAATGAATGATGATTTTTAAGTGGCACCAGTAAACCACTTCCGCTGCGATGCTCTATAGGACACGCTTCAGTGACTGGCTCACAATATAGGTCCCCAAACCAAACACTGAACTAGGGAGGAGCCTTTTGTTTTAATGCCCCATACGACCACTTGGAATGAGCTACAACTTAAATGCAAGATATGTTCTCCCATAACATACGGTCAATTTAAATCTTTAATTGACAACCTACCCTCAAATGTCTGCAATTTGCTTTGTATTGTCTGTTTTTGTGAATATTATTGTTGTATTGTGAAGTATCTCGACGGCACTGCAAATGAGGGCAACCTCAATGTCTTGTCGAGAATAAATAAAGATTGAATGAATTGAATGAAAGACAAATGTCTAAACCAGGGTTCCCCAATTAGTTTTCCCCAAGGGCCAAATTATGTCCAGGATACCAAGCCGAGGGCCACAGCATTGCAGGGGGCGACGGTGGCGTTCCCGCTACTCCAGCGACGGTTCAGATATCGTCGTTGTCGGGTGAAAATCTTGTATGTCCAAAACCGTTCGTTTTGCATTTATCAGTTTCAAAATGACTGAAACTAGTGAAAACAGCCGATTTACAAGCACACAACACCTCGCACCGCGAGGCGTTGTGTGCTTGTAGATCGGCTGTTTTCAATACTTTTGTGAGACGGCCTTAAATGATGAAGCAGGGCTTTACTTTGCGAAAGAACGTACAAATTTGGAGATACGAGGTTTCCAAGATATACTTGTGTTGTTTCTGCTCTTATACCACCATTATTACTGGGGTTGGTGGGGGCCAGACAGTAGCCCCCCGCGGGCCGCAAATGGCCCTCGGGCCTTCTATTGGGGAACCGGAACCCTGGTCTAAACTCTCTTTTAGATATAAAAGATTGGGAACCAGTCGTGTATAGGCTACACATGGGTCCATTTGGTTCCATCTGTACTGTAATTCTCAGAGTGTAATGGTTCCATCTGTACTGTAACTCTCAGAGTGTAATGGTTCCATCTGTACTGTAACTCTCAGAGTGTAATGGTTCCATCTGTACTGTAACTGTCAGAGTGTAATGGTTCCATCTGTACTGTAACTCTCAGAGTGTAATGGTTCCATCTGTACTGTAACTCTCAGAGTGTAATGGTTCCATCTGTACTGTAACTCTCAGAGTGTAATGGTTCCATCTGTACTGTAACTCTCAGAGTGTAATGGTTCCATCTGTACTGTAACTCTCAGAGTGTAATGGTTCCATCTGTACTGTAACTGTCAGAGTGTAATGGTTCCATCTGTACTGTAACTCTCAGAGTGTAATGGTTCCATCTGTACTGTAACTGTCAGAGTGTAATGGTTCCATCTGTACTGTAACTGTCAGAGTGTAATGGTTCCATCTGTACTGTAACTCTCAGAGTGTAATGGTTCCATCTGTACTGTAACTCTCAGAGTGTAATGGTTCCATCTGTACTGTAACTGTCAGAGTGTAATGGTTCCATCTGTACTGTAACTCTCAGAGTGTACACACAGTAACAGCTGTACACTGACAGAGTTCCTAATGGACACTGAGAATGCTTGGCTCTGCTCTATAGAGAACAATGAATAAATGCATTTCTGTCTGGGTTTGGTGAATAAACACGGAAAGACTGCAAGCGGGCAGGGGTGTGTGTGTGTGTGTGTGTGTGTGTGTGTGTGTGTGTGTGTGTGTGTGTGTGTGTGTGTGTGTGTGTGTGTGTGTGTGTGTGTGTGTGTGTGTGTGTGTGTGTGTGTGTGTGTGTGTGCGTGTGCGTATATATATGTGTGTGTGTGTGTGTGTGCGTGCGTGCATTGTTCTTGGCGGTCCAGACAGACATGACCACAGTGGTTGATGACGTCCTGTCTCGACCCAAACAGAGGAGACGGGGTTAGCATAGCACTGACACTGTCTGTCAGACAGACACACAGACAGACTGACATGTTGGGCTGAGGCCATCCACACTAGGGATAGAGCTCCAAACAAGAGCCTGCAAACTCATTGGCTTGTATTCAGAATGACTGCTCATTCAGAATACAAATGCTCATGTAAACACTTGGGGCGGCATAGCCAGTTCGATCCCGGGCTCCCCCTGAGTTAGTGTCAAAGAGTCCTTGAGCAAGACTCTGAACCCCACATTGCTCCCGGTGAGCAGGTTGGTGCCTTGCATGGTTTTCTCTGCCATCGCTGTATGAATGTGTAATGCACAATCTATGTAAAGTGCCTTGGACACAGGGCCGGATCTACAATATGGGCACATTGGGGATGAAATACATTAAATGATGCCCCAACCCCCTGATTTTGTCTGTTTTATTGTTGAGAATGCTGCTAGTGTGATTGTGTAGTGCAATGTGCCACCAGCACTCGGCTGCTCGCTGCCTGCCTGCCTGTCTGCCTGCCTGCCTGCCTGCCTGCCTGCCTGCCTGCCTGCCTGCCTGGCAGCGCACAATGAGCGCTGCAGCAGCAGCATTTTTGGGGGGAAGGATATGTCTTGTTTTGACCATATAGTAGTACTATAATAGTACATTGTTATTTATTTTCATTGTCAGTGGCCACACTGCCACTGTTTCTTAACTCAGACTGTTATTGTCTTAAGTGTGTTCACTGGCTGCTGATATTGTTAAGCTACTTTTTAAAATGCTGAAAACAGTTAGTCTGGAGCCCTGTAGCGTGTAGAGGGGGGCCCTTGGAGCTTCAGTGCCCAGGGGCCCTCAGAGGTGTTAATCCTGGCCTGCTTGGATAAAAGCGCTATATAAATGCACCATTTACCATTTACACCTCATTCCATTCCAGATGAATTATTGGGGTTTGGAGGGGTGGTATATCATATGCAGTTTGAATCAGAATAGACTTTTATTCAGGTTCCATGTAAACAGTTGGATATGAATCTCTGATCGGGACGAGTTCATTCTGAATAAATAAATATTGTCCATGTAACCACAGCCAATTGAGTACCCGGTATCATTAAAGCTTTGGGCTTATCAAGCTTGTTATCGAGCATAGCGGCCCATGATGTCATGTTTAAACAATCAAGAAAAGAGGCGATCAAGACATTATTACAGTACTATTCATAATATAAAGCCATTTAACACTTATTGCACACTAACGAATGGTTGTTTTAATGATATTTAATGATAATATTCGTTACTTTTGTCAATACGTCATCTTCACAAATTAGATGAGCCACAAACTGACAGTCACAACAACTGGCCGAAAATAAAAGATACCAGTTCTGTTCAGAATTTGCTGTCACATCTTTCCACAAAATATTAGAAAATACTCAACAGTGGGCTGGATAAAAGCCCGGCTCAATAAGCAGGATCAATAAGGTGTTCATTATCAATACAAATTAACAAGCTCCATCCCTTCTCCACACACCTGTAGTCATTGTGGGCCTTGTTTATTGTGTGATAGTTTTTCATTCACAATTAGAAAAAGTAAAAGATTGTAAGAAAGTCTTAAAAAGGACGCTTCGGTCCTCAAACCAAAGAGACGTTTGTTTGTCTGAGGATCAAAATGTTGTTTTGAAAATGAAAATGTTTACAAGTTGTAGAAAGACGGCCGGTGTTCCTTTTGTATGTTTGGAATCTGCTTTTGTCCCAAGCAGCCTCGTTCTCAGGCGTGCATCGATCTGCCTTTATTTTGTATTTACTAACTCAAAACCTGTGCGCCTCTCAGAAATGTGGTTGGGGTGAAGCTAAGCACGCTGCAGTATTTCTGTGGTTATTGCAGTATTGCTGTGGTTATTGCAGTATTGCTGTGGTTAACACATATATAGACCTTTAAGCAGCTTAGTTTTTTAGCAACTTAACACTGTTTTTAATGTGGTATTCTTAAGACTGTACCTGCTGCTACAGTATTGCTTGCGCACAATGAATTTCACTTGCCTTTTTAAATTGGTATTGTTGACAATAAAGTTGAACCTTGAACCTTATTGCAGTATTTCTGTGGCAGTATTTCTGTGGCAGTATTTCTGTGGCTATTGAAGTATTTATGTGGCAGTATTGCTGTGGTTATTGCAGTATTTCTGTGGTTATTGCAGTATTGCTGTGGTTATTGCAGTATTGCTGTGGCTAACATATATAGACCTTTAAGCAGCTTAGTTATTTAGCAACTTAACACTGTTTTTAATGTGGTATTCTTAAGATTGTAGCTGCTGCTTTTGCTTGCGCATGCAAAATGAATTTCACTTGCCTTTTTACTTGGAGATTGGTGGCTATTATAGTATTTCTGGTGGTTAAAGGGTGGTGTTGTAAACACTGCATGCTTTCACCCTGTAGCAGAGATGAGAGACAACGTTGTGCTCTTGTTGAATTGTGATGACGCTAATGATGGTTATGATGATAATAGACCCACATGACGTGTCATCATTATTATTATTATTATTATTATTATTGTCCAAAGGGACATATATCTGGATACGTAATAATATATGTGACACACTGTCCATTTTGCATGGACATACACACAATGGGGGGGGGGGGGCGCATTCGAAAGAGCTCGCCTAGAGCGCCGATTAGACGCGCTACGGCCCTGTACAGAGTACAGACAGATGGATAGACATACAGTACATACATATAGACAGAGAGAGAGAGAGAGAGAGACGGAGAGTGTGAAAGACAGACAGTCTCTCTCTCTCTCTCTCTTTCTCTCTCTCTCTCTCTCTCTCTCTCTCTCTCTCATAATAATGCTGGTGGTTTTCCACTAAGGAGGATTAGGTGTCCATATCTACCCAGCCAGTCAGTAAGACAGGGTTGACCCGCGCTTGAACCGCGGCCCTGGACATGTGCTGCTGTTACTGGGGGGGGATTAGGGCCCGAGGGCAAGAGGGAAGAGAGAAGATGATGATGATGATGATGATCATTATGTAGGAGTGACAGTGATGAAATGCAAAGCAGTTTACGTTAGGCTGTCACTCACTCACTCACACGGCGTGTAGTAGGAATTTCACCCACGCTGCGATATATGGCGGTTGGCCCAGCTTTGCAATTTTATTGCGGTGTCGTGATTTGTTACTTATTCATCTTGATTTAATGCCATGCAAATATAATGAACTAAGTTTAGATCTAAACCAACTTCACTGTTAAATAAATGATGTAAACAACAACACCTCGTTTCTTATTCCCATATGAGACAATAAGACTTCACAAAGAAACAAGACAGGAGAATGAACCCCACATTGCCACCGTTGGTGTGTGAATGTGTGTGAACTGTTCAGCACGCTACCTCCAAATGAATGAATGAATGACCATTGTAAAGTGCTTTGGGCACTTAGAAAAGCACTATAAAATGCAATTCATTACATTGCTATATTTGTATTTATTTGTAGGGTTTTCATATCGTTGTTTACTCTTAGTTTTCCAGATGCTTTTTCAGGCCAGTATTTGTACCGTGCCTCTTCTATTGCTCACCAGCTGATGGTGTGCAGGTTGGTGGGGTGGGAGGATGAATGCATATTCTTGTCTTGAACATATTTATTTATGTCTGATGTTCATGTTCTTTAGTTCTTAATGTTTTTATGGGCCGGCTGTCTGTCCGTCACGGCACACTTTTCCCCTGCACACACACTCCTTGGCTGCCAAACCACAACCCCTCATTTCTCACATGGCCCTCTTCTAGCGCCACCATGAGGCCGATTCTTGCAAAACACATTGTTGGACACTGCTCCTACAGATATTGCCCTAAAATCACGCAAAGCGGTACACAGCATATTCCCTCCCGCATTGGCTACCATTGCCTTCTAAAGTTTGTCTATGCGACCTGATGGTCGCTTACCGGTATCTCACGATTTAGGGAGTCTTACTGGTTTTATGGGTCCCTATCTTGAAAAGGAGATGCTGCATCTCAAGGGGCTGCCTTCAATAGAAATCTGCAATGGCCGCTGCCTCTGCTGTGGTGGCTGTGGGTGTCTCTGACTTTGGAGAAGTGTTGGACACTTCGACACACTAACCATGTCTTCTACCCTGAGCCGTCTGTCCCAGCCCAGAGCACCACAGTGTGTGTCCTGGGCTTTAGGCAGAGTGGTAGTCCTATCAGTTTGTTTTGGGAGGTCTTCAACCCTTTGTCAGCTTGTAGATCAGCTCTCCTGCATGACAGCAGATCTAATTCTGTCAGTATGAGCAGGAGGAGTTGCAGGGGTGATTTCTGTCATCAATCCACAATAGAGGTTGTTAAGGCAAGGATGGGCCAGCTGCATCATAACAGCGCTCCCAGTAAAGGTTCTTAAGTCAAGGATGTGTTGGCCACATCATCCAGTAAAGTCGCTGTACACCATATAAACCGTTGGTCTTTGGGTGTTAAAAGAAACACTTTCAATGAGTCCAAAATGGCCTCCACCACAAACACACAGTCATTGGTCCTCGGTGGTCCTCCCCCCCATCATATGAGGGGGGGGGGGGGGGGGGGGGGGGGGGTCATGCATATTACAGCTGCAGTCAGTGAGCAGAGCAGGTGTTTGTACTTTGAGCAGCAGCTTTAGACCTATAGACCCTCATTTAGACCTATAGACCCTCCTTTAGACCTATAGACCCTCATTTAGACCTATAGACCCTCATATAGACCTATAGACCCTCATTTAGACCTATAGACCCTCATTTAGACCTATAGACCCTCATATAGACCTATAGACCCTCATTTAGACCTATAGACCCTCATTTAGAGCTACAGACCCTCATATAGACCTATAGACCCTCATTTAGAGCTATAGACCCTCCTTTAGCGCTATAAACCCTCCTTTCACTGTGTGGCCTCACACCAGGCTCTAATGTAACCTCGCAGTGCACCACAGGTTCGAGTCCCGTTCCCGACGATCTTTGCTGCATGTCTCTCCCCGTCTTGTCTTTACTGTCACTATGAATAAATCCCCAAAACATCTAAAAAAAAAACCCACTATGTACTACTCCAGTACTTAGTTACTTTATACCTATTGAGCTCATAAGCCCACCCTCACCTCCGGGACCCTAGCCGTGTGGGGACCACTCTCCCCTGTGGCCGAGCGGTGCGGGGACCCCCCTCTTGTGTGAGCGGTGCAGGAATGTGACCTATCATGCAGGTGGCCAGGTTCAAATCCCACACATGACATAATAACACTTAGGGATGGAGGCTTTACAGTATGCATACCATGGCGTGACTGAATTCAATTGGTAGCAGATGTCTTAATACCCTATTAGGACTGCAACATCTATTCAATTATGTCAATAGGAATAAAAAGATTATCAATTCCATCATGTCAATACAAAATATATATATATATTATTTATTCCATAATGTCAATACATATATATATATATATATATATATATATATATATAAATATATATATATTATTTATTCCATAATGTCAATACAATAAAAAAAGATTATTACCATAGTTGGGGCCTGGGGAGAGGCTGGTTCAAATCAAAGGACTTAAAACCTCAGATTGCATCTTACATTCTGCATAACATGGCGTGACTGAATTCAATTAAAACCAGATTACTGAATACCATACTGAGTCTGTGACCTGTATTCCAAGCAGGTGGTGGCAGAAGTAGCTACTTTTTCTTTTTAAAGATTACTTTTTGGGGCTTTTATTGATAGGACAGTTGTAGACTGACAGGAAATGGGGAGAGAGATGAGGAGTGACATGCGGCAAAGGTCGTCCGGATGGGGAATCAAACGGCGCCATACAAAAGCATTATTCAACCTGTTCTGTTGTACTGCTCTGCATGTTTCTTCACCATACTGTCCATGCCAAACAGCAACACACTTTACAGTATCACCCGTATTGCTTCCAAGATCATTGGACTTCCCACCCCCACACTGTCTGATATGAACGATAAGGCCACCACACGCTTAGCACTCTCAATAACAGGTGACACTGACCATCCTCTGCATCGCCACTTCGACCCATAATGCCATCAGGGCGAAGATACAGAACCTTGGCGTGGTACAAAGTTCAGTTTAACTCATATTATGCCATAAACGCACTATACGTCTTTGTTCCTGAGTGCCATAAACGCACTTTACGTCTTTTTAATTAATCAAAAGTTTTATCTTTCATGACATAATTGTAATTTCAAAAAAATCGCTCTAGAAGTTAGCCGTGAGCCTCCGTGACCGGATCGCCACGACCCATTTGACTGTAACACCGGTGAACACAGTCCGACGGGAAACATTGGTTCCCGAACATTGGTTCCCGTATATTAGCGTTAGCTATACACGTTCGTTTATACACATCCCGTGCTTCCCAGACAAAGTATAGGTACTCAAAAAACTCAGAAAAATGCCCCCGTTCTATCGATGCCATCCATTCGGCAATCAGAGCCCTTGATAGCGATCGGCAGGGCTCTGAAGTGTGTAGCATGCTAGCAAAAAGGCCTGGCCAAAATGTAAACAACTAGGCCCGGACCAAAAACAAAATGGACGTCTCTCTTCCTTCTTCTGTCTGTTGATCAGATAGTAGGAGACCACCACCTGGTGGTTTTCAAAGGCCATTGCACTCCAGAGAACACACAGGCCCAACGACAGCATAAACATATGATGATGATCAAGACATCTTACACATGTTCTATTGAAGCCCAAATCTAATGATAGGATATATATACATTTTTTCCTTTGTAAGAGGGGTAGTGTGGCTTTCGATAGAAGCATAGATTTATATAATTATGTAATTTAAGTACAAAATATGATTTTGGCCCCCATAAAAAGGTAAAATTAAACAAAATGGATGGCATCAGTTTTGTAGATTTTTAATAAAGGGTGGCATTCAGTGGTTAAAAGGAGTTTTGTCCCCTCAGCCATTGCTGCACTTAACAATCTGCTAAACAGTTGCCCCCGTCGCTAAGAGGGTTTTTTCTGTGTACAGTGGGGTACTGATGATTTGTCTATGTGATATGTTTGTGTTGTTATTTGGCTATGGGTTGTTTCTTGTTTGAACAGACTGTGAAGACAAATTTCCCTTCGGGGACAATAAAGATTATTATTAGGCATTCATAGTATAGTAGTGGATTCAAAGTAAAATATTTGGATCTTAGATAATGCAGTAGAAGTAAAAGTATTGGAAATATTGAAGTAAAGTACACATTTCTTAAAAATGCACTTAAGAAACTGTAGCTACTTCACTGGCATTAGGATACAATACAACAAAAGTAGTTGAAATAACAAGAGAAAGAAAAGGAAAAAGAACTCAAAGGCATAGCAGCAAACAGAAAAGGTCTTAAGTTGTATGATAAAGGGCACCTGGAAACACCTTGTAATTGCACCGCGGCACTAAGAGTAAGCATACGGAAACACCTCGTAATTGCGCCGCGGCACTAAGAGTAAGCATACGGAAACACCTTGTAATTGCACCGCGGCACTAAGAGTAAGCATACGGAAACACCTTGTAATTGCACCGCGGCACTAAGAGTTCTTGTAGTGACTTTTCCCCCAGTGATTCCAGGTGTGAGGATCAAGATGAAAGATTATTTCCTGGGGTTGAGCCTTGGCGTTGTTTCCAAACAAGCGTGTTGTAATGCGTGTTGTCGGAGCGCTCTGATCTACAAGTCATGGTATGTTGGTCTGGGCTGAGCCGCATGCGAAGGCCAAAGAGCACCGCGCGCACAGAGCCGCTTACGCCGCGCTGCGCACGGAGGCACGCACACGCATGCACGGCAGGTTGACCCCTGCCGACCCCGCTGCTCTGGGTCACCACCCTGCTTAACCTCTTCACCTCTGGTCCCTCGCCATCCCGCGCGGGTGTTGTGTCTGAGTGGGCGCACGAGGCTGCAGCGCCAGGTCCACATTAAAGAGACATGTCCAACTTAAAGGGACACTCAACTTTAACTTAAAGCTATACTATGTAACTTTTTTAATAAAACAAATTTTAAAATTGTCCTAACTATTAAATTGCTAAAGTTTTAGAACCCCCACTAATTTCAGCCCCAAAAGCCTTTTCTTTATTATGTTTTCTACTGAGCCGTGAGGGGAGCTGCATTTCCCAGCAAAATTACGTCATCTGCATCATTCCGTATACGTGTCTCCCAGATCATACACTACCGGCCAATCACAGCGCGGATCATACACTGCCGGCCAATCACAGCGCGTCTTGCTGTCTTCTCAGGAAGTAGCTTGCCTCAACATAACAGAATTTACTCTGGTGAAGGAGTCCGTAACTCCCGAACGCCTGATTGGAGAGGGATGCGGGACGCCTCTAAAGATGCGTCTCAGCAAGGCGAGGCGAGGAGATGTGGCGTAACGACATGGATTTCTACACAGAGAGGGCAATTCGTTCAACATAAGATGCTGCCTTCAAGTTCAGGAGAGTTTGGACAAGGCAGCTCTCTTGAACGCTGCCTTCAGGTATGGCATGGAAAAACTGCATTCATGGTCTGGAGAGGCTCAAGTCCCATTTGATGTCTATGTGTGCCCGTGCCCGTAATTGATTGTAGGTCTGATATTTTCACTACTTAAAATAAATACAAGGATCTGGTTTTGGACCTACTAGGTTTCCATCCCACAGCAACGACGCAGGCCGTAGACCGACCCATGTGACCATCCTGATGATCACCCCCTCCCCCCCCCCCCCCCCCATGGTGTCACCCTCCACCAGGGTATCCCAGAGGGAAGGGGGCGGGGCAGCGGGCGGGCGGGGCAGAGGGCGAGACCGGGGGGCAAATACAGGTCACTTGTAGATCTGCCTTTGTGCTCTAAGCCTCAGCGCTGCCCCAGCTCTGAACCCGGCTATCCCATTAAAAAGGATTTACATCCAATAGTGTAGATGCACTGAAAGCCTTGGGTTTACCTACCGCGCACTAGTCACATCATCACACACACACACACACACACACACACACACACACACACACACACACACACACACACACACACACACACACAGACAGTAACACACACACACACACACGCACGCACGCACGCACGCACGCACGCACGCACGCACGCACGCACGCACGCACACACACACACACACACACACACACACACACACACACACACACACACACACACACACACACACACACACACACACACACACAGTAACACAAACACACGTTTGTATTGCCATTCTTGCGAGGACTTTTTAGAATGGACATTTTTTTCAATGCCATTTCTGATCCTTTTTCCCCAACCTCGTCTCGCTCTCCAAACATAGCCGATCTACAAGCGCTCACAGCGCGTTCCCGCTGCCTGCATGCGCTGCATGTGAGCTTGCAGATCTCGCGTGGCGTGCAACAAGGCGTGACCCCGAGACCCCTAAATGTTGTAATCCTCCCTGACCCCAACCTCAATCTGCTCCTCATTCTAAAGTCTTATCTCTGATTTCTTCCTGTTCGTCCGCATGAAACAATCCTGTGTTTCTTACGAGGACCGCGCGCAGTGGTGGAAAGTAACTAAAGGATAACTATAGTTTTTTACAACAAGGGTTCATATTTTAGATTGTAATTAAAGAATATAAAAGATGAGTGTTAAAATGTTTTCATTTACTTTTTTCTATTGTTTTAGAGATTCTTATTTCAGTGGTTGGGGGCATGCGTACACGTGGCTAAATATGTCATTTTACACAGAATAACCCCATTCCCAAGATACAATGCAGCCTTTCATGGTTGGATGTGACTTATGGGGGCTGGAAGTGTTACTGTAAATAGCAATAAAGAAACTGCTGGCTTATTGTGTCTAAAAAGACATATTTAGTCACATGCCCCCATGCGTACGCATGCCCCACATTTTAGCACGGTAAACGTGATGAAACAATAGAACGAAGCAAATGAAAACATTTTAACACTCAAAGTTGTCCTTTAGTTTTGAGGTATTTGTACTTTACTTGAGTAGTTCCAGTTTTCAATACTTTAACTTCTACTCCACTACATCTCAGATCCTAATATTGCACTTTTACTCCACTACATTTATTTGAAAACTTTAGTTACTAGTTACTAGTTACTAGTTACTAGCTACTAGTTACTAGTTAAAACACACATACGCCTCTTTAGTCCTAGTTTATACCGTGGCTATTTGAAAATAGCCGATGATGTGACGTTGTGAGCTTGTAGATCTGCTATTTTCAAACATTTTTTACTTTTACTTTTTGGTACTTTAAGTACATTTTGATACAACACTTTCATACTTTTATTCAAGTACATTTTGAATTCCGGACTTTTACTTGTAAGGGTGCCCTCACACCAAAATACCTATGAGAGTGGAATCCGCGTTCCGCCAATGCATTTCAATGAGAGTGAAGCGGTTTCATGCCAGCTGGTGGATTTCTGCAAAAAACGCTCCCTTATCATTGAAATGCATTGGCGGAACGCGGATTCCACTCTCATAGGTATTTTGGTGGGGGCTAGAAGTGTTACTGTAAATAGCAATAAAGAAACTGCTGGCTTATTGTATCTAAAAAGACATATTTAGTCACTTGTACGCATGCCCCCATGCGTACTCACACCAAAATACCTATGAGAGTGGGATCCGTATTCCGCCAATGCATTTCAATGAGAATGGAGCGTCTTTTTTGCAGAAATCCTCTACTGGCATGAAACCGCTCCGTTCTCATTGAAATGCAAGGTATGTTGATATGTGGGCATCCTAACGGAGCATTTATATATTGCAGTATTGATCATTTTCCACCTCTGCATAAAACAATCCTGTGTCGAGGACCACGAGTATAATAATACACACACACACGCACACGCACACGCACACGCACACGCATACACACACACACACACACACACACACACACACCAATCCCTCCATAGAGCACGAGCAAGCGATTTTCCTCAATCCTCTCCTCTCTGACTGAGAGGGGGGGGGGGGGGGGGTCTGTGATATGAGTGACAGACTAAAGCCACGCCCACATTTCTGTGAAGGGGACGGATGTGTGTGTGTGTGTGTGTGTGTGTGTGTGTGTGTGTGTGTGTGTGTGTGTGTGTGTGTGTGTGTGTGTGTGTGTGTGTGTGTGTGTGTGTGTGTGTGTGTGTGTGTGTGTGTGTGTGTGTGTGCACGTGAATAACCACAACAGCCATGGCGCTTGTGGTTGAAAGCCCTTTGTGTGTGTGTGTGTGTTTGCGACAGCTTACTCTCTCTCTCTCTCTCTCTCTCTCTCTCTCTCTCTCTCTCTCTCTCTCTCGCACGCACACACGCACACACGCACACACGCACACACACACACACACACACACACACACACACACACACACACACACACACACACACACGCACACTCACACGCACACTCACTCACACACAGAGGGAGGATATACTCCAATAATAAGATAGTGATATTTATTACGCCAATTGGTTGGATGCTCGACACTGATTGGTCGATTGTGGCATCCTCCATAACAGATGGTCCTATCACAGTGTGTGTTACAGAATGAATGCAATCCTTTAAACTTAAAGGATCATTCATTTTATACTTCATATTGTCGCGTCATATTAGATCAGGGGTTCCCAAACTTTGTTGTCTCAGGGCACCCCATAAATATTTTTTTTAATCCGAGGCACCCCTACATTATTTATAATTTTCACTTTATATTTATAGCATATTGTCGTTGTCGGGTGGAAACCTTGTATGTCCAAAACCGTTCGTTTTGTATTTATCATCTATAAAATTTACTAAACTAGTGAAAACAGCAGATCTACAAGCACATCGCGAGGCGTTGTGTGCTTGTAGATCGGCTGTTTTCACTAGTTTTGTGCGACAGTCTTGTATGATGAAGCAGGGCTTTGCTTTACCAAAAGACGCACACATTTGAAACTTGGAGTTATAACAGCCATTTTGGTTAGAACTGACTGGAAATAACTTTGTGCTTCAAGTTTAAAATGATACAAAATATTGTTTCAAGTGTCCAAATAAATTCCAAATATTATCAAATGATCTCGCGGAGCCCCTGGACTGCCGTCACGGCACCCCAGGGTGCCTCGTCACCCACTTTGAAAACCCCTGTATTAGACTACTGATTCAATATTCGTTTATTAAAATATTGTTTCATACAACAAACAGCGAGAAAAAAATGCCAACTTAAAAAAGAACAGAAACAAAGATTGATTGATTGATTATTTTATTAAATACAAAAATGGAGAACAGTAGCAGTATAGTCCATACAATATAAATGTAGTACAGTACAAGTACAGTCAATACTAATATAAATGTAGTACAGTACAAGTACAGTTAAACACCCTGCCTAAAAGGAACATCCCAAATAAGACCTTTTACTATCTTTTTTTTTTTTTACGTTGGAAGTCCTTGGTATTTAATTCATGGACATAACAAATAGCAAGCAATGAAAACATTCAATATCATCGCAGTTATAAAAACACTATTATGTACTTGAGAGAGATGTAGTGGAAGATGGTCTGGCTACAATGATGAGATTCCCTTTTGGAAAATGTTGGTAAAATCTATTTGTGTTGGTAATAGCCTCTTATAATGCCATTCCCAAGCTGTAGCTTAAAGTGTTAGTTCACCTATTTTTGACATAAAGCTGTGTGAAATACTTGCCTTTAAAACAGTGGTTAAAAACATATTAATTGATTACCAGAGTCCCGTGGTCAGAGTTCTGGTCAGTTTCTAATGAATATTAAGTAGTTCCAATGGGGTGGGGGCCATTTGGCGTGGCCCAATCATTGGAAATAGATTAATCCACAAAACTAGCGTCATTTGTATTGTGGTTGTGGTTTACCAGTGTTTACGGTGTAGTGGGTAACAGTGTAAGTTGTTGACAGTGTAGGACTGTATACTGTAGGTAACAACATTGTACAGTGTAAGTCAGCATGGCGTCATCAGTGCAGATCTCATTATTTGTGTCGTGCTGAGAGGCTGCAGCCATGAGCTCACTGCAGCCATGAGCTCACTGCAGCCATGAGCTCACTGCAGCCAGACACCTGGACACGCTAAGACTGTAACATAGTATAATGTACACTATACTATCACCGTATGGTCAACCTATAGACTGTAACATAGTATAATGTACACTATACTTTCACCGTATGGTCAACCTATAGACTGTAACATAGTATAATGTACACTATACTTTCACCGTATGGTCAACCTATAGACTGTAACATAGTATAATGTACACTATACTTTCACCGTGTGGTCAACCTATAGACTGTAACATAGTATAATGTACACTATACTTTCACCGTATGGTCAACTTATAGACTGTAACCTGGTATAATGTACACTATGCTATAGAGCGTCGCAGCGGAAGTGGATTCCTGGGGTCACTTAATATTCCCCATTCATTTTCGCCATAGACTTTTACAAAAATATTTATAACAATTATGTTAAGCCTCGAACCAAGCCATTCAGGATGGAGGTGAATCATGATCATATAACCTTTGATCCTATGTGAAAACATATTTTAATATTACATTATTTGATATACTACATTTAACTCATTCTGAGCCCAGGACATTAACGGATTAGGGGGTCCAGAGTGCCCCCTCCCGGCCCCATTAACGGCCGCTGTCTTATTTTGAAGGCCAGAAGTCTAGACCGGAAGTACTTCCGGTCTGACGTCATCGGATCGTGCGCCGGAACCGATGCGTGTCCACGTGGAGTTGTGTAATGGCCGACCGGGAGCTTTTATAACTGTGTAAAATAAGCGAGCATCTGCCTCCATCCTAGCTTCTAAAGTGTAGTTTTGAGATAATGGACATTAAAGATGAGATCGGCCGTCCACCTCAATGTTATGGGATGACTATTGTGTGCTCGTGGAGCCGTGATGATGACAAATCAGCGCGGATTTCGTCTCCGGAGCGTCGGCCATTGTACTAGGTATTTTTACTCGCCGTTACAGTAATATATTACTTTTCCCGCGACATCGCGTGGATGGCACTATAGATACTCTATTACTTTTCCCGCGACATCGCGGGGTTGGCTTTTAATGAGTTAATAACTACTACCACTATATTTCCACCTTCACTCCAGAGGGCCACTATATTTACACCTTCACTCCAGAGGGCCACTATATTTCCACCTTCACTCCAGAGGGCCACTATATTTTCACCTTCACTCCAGAGGGCCACATTGCATATTGCTACGTCCAACTTTGCCAAACGCATCGCGCTGCGATGCGTTTTGAGCTTGAAGATCTGCTATTTTTGCTTCTTTTGAATTGGAATCCTGAATTACTTTTTGTTCATTTTGAATTGGAATCCTAAAATGCAACATTTTGATTTAATTTCGAACGCATTTAGTGATAATACTCATGTTAACTTTATGAATCTAAATATAAATACATTGGACATAAAACATACATTTTAATACCACTATACTAGTCATTAAGCTACTAATATAGATAGACTGAAGGAATTAAAGCAGGTCATGTCATGAATAGTAACAGCTGAAATCAATAATATGTCAGTATTCCGGTATTAACCAGCGGGCCGCATTTAGTGAAGGTGGGGGCTACATGTGGCCCCCGGGCCACCAGTTGCCCATGTATGCTATAGACTGTAACCTGGTATAATGTACACTACTAGAATATCGCCCGCCTTCGGCGGGCGAATCCTAGTGTTCGCACGCTTCGCGTGCTCACATGCACACACGCACAACTGCTCCAAGCCATGTTGCCCACAAAAAGCACTGTTTCTTCATGTATTTTGAGTGTGTGTGTGTGTGTGTGTGTGTGTGTGTGTGTGTGTGTGTGTGTGTGTGTGTGTGTGTGTGTGTGCCCCCTGTGCAGCTGACCCCTCTCTCTCTCTCTCTCCCCCTGTGCAGCTGACCCCCCCCCCTTCCCTCTTGTAACCTGAGACTCTCTCTCTCTCTCTCTCTCTCTCTCTCTTGCTCTCTAGCGAATGAGCGGACGGCATAGAGTTATGGGCGGTATTATTCTGTACGTTCTCCCTACCGTTGAGTTGAAGTGGGATGCGGCTTTTACTCAATTGTAAATATAAGATGATCAACCTAAGCTGTATATAATGTACACTAAGATCAACCTAAGCTGTATATAATGTACACTAAGATCAACCTAAGCTGTATATAATGTACACTAAGATCAACCTAAGCTGTATATAATGTACACTAAGATCAACCTAAGCTGTATATAATGTACACTAAGATCAACCTAAGCTGTATATAATGTACACTAAGATCAACCTAAGCTGTATATAATGTACACTAAGATCAACCTAAGCTGTATATAATGTACACTAAGATCAAACTAAGCTGTATATAATGTACACTAAGATCAAACTAAGCTGTATATAATGTACACTAAGATCAAACTAAGCTGTATATAATGTACACTAAGATCAACCTAAGCTGTATATAATGTACACTAAGATCAACCTAAGCTGTATATAATGTACACTAAGATCAACCTAAGCTGTATATAATGTACACTAAGGCCGGGCAATATATATCGAAAATATAGCGATATCGAGGTATCAACATGCGAGGAATACATATCAACAAAGACGGCTTGAAATGAGGTATTGGTGTATGTGTCAAATTAATTAACACACACAGACTATGTATGCACGTAGCACATGCACAAAAGCAAACCGGTGTGGTTATTTCAATAAAACCATTGTTGGGAAATGGAAATAAGGCATTTAATGTCTTCATTCTATGTGTACTGTGCAGTGTGCTATTCATTATCTGGGTTAGGCAGGCAGTGGACCTAAAGCAGAAAAAACATTAAAAACTATATAATGCAATTATTTTTACTAATATCGTGAGTAATATCGATATCAAGGTATTCAACAACGTTATAGAATATCGAAGGTTTTCCTAATATCGCCCAGCCTTACTTTACACTATGCTATCACCCATGCAGGCATGTGCACACACAAACATCACAGGGGCTTGAGCGCCTGCCCTTTTATCCGTCAGTAAAAGTTGCCCTCCCCAGAACCATGTATGCAGCATTTACTATGGTGAAAGAAATGCAAATGCCCCCTCTTTCCATGCCATACCTGAGGGCAGCATTCAAGAGAATTGCCTTGTCCAAACTCTCCTGAACTTGAATGCAGCATCTTATGTTGAAAGAATTGCCCTCTCTGCAGTGTAGAAACTCATGCCGTTACGCCACATCTCCAGTATTGACTTGATTAGTTCAGTGTGGTGTCTAAGATGCGTTGTGAGCTTGGAGGTCTGCTATTTTGAGATGCAGTTGCGACTACGTGTCATATTTTCAACAGAATGATGAAAAATAGCTTTGTGGTGGTATACATCTCTGGTTATAATGATCTAGTTATAGTCCTATATATCTCTGGTTATAATGATCTAGTTATAGTCCTATACATCTCTGGTTATAATGATCTAGTTATAGTCCTATACATCTCTGGTTATAATGATCTAGTTATAGTCCTATACATCTCTGGTTATAATGATCTAGTTATAGTCCTATATATCTCTGGTTATAATGATCTAGTTATAGTCCTATACATCTCTGGTTATAATGATCTAGTTATAGTCCTATATATCTCTGGTTATAATGATCTAGTTATAGTCCTATACATCTCTGGTTATAATGATCTAGTTATAGTCCTATATATCTCTGGTTATAATGATCTAGTTATAGTCCTATACATCTCTGGTTATAATGATCTAGTTATAGTCCTATATATCTATGGTAGAAAACCTCTGCTGAAGGCTGACTGTAAAGACTCAGCTCTGATAGGCTACTGGTCAGGTGACATCACAGTCATGTGACCGTGGTGTGTGCGCGTGGTGTCATGTGTTAGCAATATTGTGTGTGCGTGCATGTGTGTGCATGTGTGTGCATGTGTGTGCATGTGTGTGCATGTGTGTGCATGTGTGTGCATGTGTGTGCATGTGTGTGCGTGCATCTCAGAGTTTTAAACCCACATGGTTGGATTTAATAGTTGCAGGGAGCAGTTTATACAGTCCTCTACCTTTACAGTATGCATGTACAGTATGCATGTACAGTATGTACAGTATGTATGTACAGTAATGCCTGTGCGCTTGACTGTACACATTCTCTCTCTCTCTTACAGTCGGCTGCTTTGCTATGAATCCACTCTTAATGGATTCTGAGAGAGGAATGAGTTGATGCACTTTAACCACATATGATGATGATGATGATGATTGTACTGTAGAGCATTGAACACGATATACAGTTTTAAATGAGATATGATGATGAAGGGAGAACAGCCTGTGATATCCAGTAGATGTGGTCCTCTGGCCAGACAGGAACCAGAGGTGTGATGCGAAATAAAACCCTTTTGGCTGCATATCTGTGTGCTGTTTTATGTTTGACTATGAAGACAGTAGGCCTAGACTCAGTCATTTTACAAATAGAGAAATTAACAATCCTCCTGTGTCATTGTCATTCATATTGTGTGTTCCATTTCTATGATTGTGTTTTAAATGTTGCTCTTAAGTGTGCCGTAAATGCTTGATAGTGTGCAGCAAATGCCTAGTTTTGAGTACTCAATGAATGGTGTGTGTTGTCATTTGAAATATGGCTGTGTTTACCACATGGAAACATGAGTTCCATTTTGTGAACAAAGTTGAGAGATTTGATGGCAAAGAGTAATGTTGCGCTGATGAGGTGCATTTTGTGTGTGAGGTTTTTAGTTTGTGTGCTTTTTTGAGAAAGCCATTAACACGTTTTAACAATGATGGAAAAACACTAACGTCCCAGTAAGCATTTTGAGGTGTATTAGTTGCCTAATAGTCGTGTTTTTATCTTCTACACCACGCGTTGAAAATCAGTGTTGTAAAGGTCTAGATTTGATATTTTTGACTAGTTGTTTAGTCGGCTATATTTACACGGGTTGCTACATATACCACTATTAGTCGGATACAAAAAGTCTACATTTCGCCGTTAGCGGCCGTCGAAAGTAGTGAAAAGTAGAGCGACGGTGGGATTCGATCCACTAATCTCTGACACTCAAGTCGGCGACGCTATCCACTCAGCCATCAATGCTGATATGATAGTATAGACTTTCTGGCCATATTAAAAGGTGACATTGCCCACCTGTGTTCATTTTAGTGTAGTGCACATTGTTGAGGAAACTAAATGTTTGTGTGTGTGTGTGTGTGTGGTGTGTGTGTGTGTGTGTGTGTGTGTGTGTGTGTGTGTGTGTGTGTGTGTGTGTGTGTGTGTGTGTGTGTGTGTGTGTGTGTGTGTGTGTGTGTACGCCCCGGACTCATTTTTGAAGCTTGTGATTGGCTGAACCGGACGTAGGGAGCGCTCCGTTGTAGTCACTTGGACCGCGCGAGGTGCACCAAAACCCAATTATCATGGCGTTTATCGTGCGCTTGCCCAGGCCGTAAATATAACGATTGCATTCACCACGGCTTCGTAACTCGCGCGGCGCTCCGCCGGCCGCTTGCAATGTCGTGGACAATAACTGAAAACGAGCGCTCTTTGCCGTTTCCATCCATCTTTCCCAGTTGGATCCATAATCACGCGGCACTGCACTGTCTGACTGACAGACGAGGAGTTCATTTCATCGTATATTTTTGTTTTAAAGACTTTATATTGACATTGGTTTAAAAAAAAAGCCGGCTATACAACGACTACACCCAGACAAATAGCTTAATGATCGGATGGCTATTGGAATCATTTTACACCAATATTTCGAGATCAGTTCTGCAACGTGGAGTTGTTTTTTTAAAGAAATGTTTATTGAAATATGGATTAAATCTAATTGTCTAAATTCGGTGTAAATATAAACGTTGATACGGCGACTATAATTAGTTGGCTAAATCTCGGCTAGATCTAAACTATACTTAATAATGATCAACGGATATTATAATTATGTTAGTCCAATATTAGGAGATCAGTTAAGCACCTTACTGTTGTTTTTTTTAATAAATTGTTATCGAATCATGGAATAAATTGCAAAGTATATTTTCGGTGTGAATATAACCGGAATCTAGCCGGGTGAAATTAAGGCTAAAAAAAAACTAGTCGTGTAAAAAACGACTATTGCTCAGTGGGGTGGATGTTACGCCTGCTCCCAACTTACTTTTGGTTTGCACAGTCGCACAAATATCCAAACACAAATCTAAATCATCTACTGTATGTAGCTTGTTGCTTAGCAGCAATGGAAATTAAAACATTTAAAGCAAGGATTTTAATACATAGTTTTGTGAATGGAATTGACAGAGAGAGAGAGAGAGAGAGAGAGAGAGAGAGAGAGGGAGAGGGAGAGGGAGAGGGAGAGAGAGAGAGAGAAATTCATTGCAGCTGATGTATCTATGGTGTGTATGGTGGAATGAACGAGAATGAGAGAGAGAGAGAGAGAGAGAGAGCATTGAAAGTCGGTCAGGATCATATACATTTTTCATCTTTGTGTGTGTGTGCGTGTGCGTGTGCGTGTGCGTGTGCGTGTGTGTGTGTGTGTGACCCCGGCTTGGCCTCCCTACACAGCAGTGCTGTCACACAGCATACATTAAAGCATCAATTAAACATACATGTACAAGGACACACAGAGTTCACCATGCACACACACACACACACACACACACACACACACACACACACACACACACACACACACACACACACACACACACACACAAACACAAACACACACACACACACACACACATACACACACACACACATGCCGCCACTGGCACTGCGCTCGCTCTAGCATATCTCCATCGTAAAGGTTGCGTACATTTCAACGGCAAAGTCTGATTCTGTCAGATGATTTCTCTGCAATCTGCAGTGTTTTAGTTTTGGTCCAGTTTTAGTCGACCACATAACGGTATTCACAAGATTTAAGTCGACTAAATATACGGTTGATGAGCTTGTTGATTGGCCGTTTATTTTGACGTCAGGAGAAAAGCGGAATTGAAACGATACAACAGTGATACTAGGCCCTTTGCCGGCACTAAATCTAAGCAGCTAACATCACAAAATGTCAAAAGACGGCTAACGTCACGAATTGTCTAGGACTGGGTGGATTTTTGTCCTGTGGTTTTTAGCCAGGGTTCTGTCAGCATCCCTGTGTTGGCGCTGATCTAAGTGAACGGGTGGGGGTGTAGGGGTTGATCAGGTTTTGGAGGTATGGAGGAGCCGTACCTTTGGCTGCTTTGAAGGCCAGCATCAGTGTTTTTGTATTTAGTGCGGGCCGCAACCGGGAGCCAGTGGAGGGAGCATAGAAGGGGGAAGACATTTGAGTAAACTCCCTGTTGCACTTATAACTACAGATTCACTCCCTAGCTTTCACAGTGGTCTGAAGACTCACCTCTTCAGACTCCACCTTAGCCCATAGCACTTACAGTAGCACTCGCCTACCCCCCAATGACCATACATGAAAGATAGATAGCATTTTTTAGGTTTTATATAAAGCTTTTTTACTGATTAGCTGCTTGGTCTACCCATGTTATTTTTGTCTAGATTGATATTTCTATGCATTTGATTTATTAATGTTGATGTTAATGTATTGATGTCGTCTCTTGGAAGGCCGTATCAATAATGTTTTTCACTACACATGTAAATTAAATAATCACAATATAATATCATTATTTTTTTATGTTTGAAATGACGTTTGAATCCATTTCAGACCACTCTGAAGTTCTTTCAAACTACTAGCTAACGTGGCTGCTAATGTTTTGTTATTGTTGTCAGCTGTGTGCTCGGTTTCCAACGCCGGAACATCAACGCCTAAAACAAGCGCACCTTTTTAGATCCTATAGCGTTTCCTATCGTACTGTGACATTTAAATAGAGCCTCGATGATCAGAGCGTCCCATGGTGATCCACTGAGGTTGTGCAGGGCTCTGCATCGTGCGATGGTTTTGTGTGTAACGGGTACACAGTATTGTGTATCATTATTTTATGCTTTAACTATTGAAAAATAGCAGATATACAAGCTCACAGCGCGGCACCGAGTGCCGCGCTGCAAGCTTGTAGATCTACTATTTTTGAAAAATCGTGAAAATTAGAATTTTGACCCGAGTTTCTTTTGAGTCCTTCTAAGATTTTTTGAAAAACCCCATGTTTCTATGTGAGCAATCTGGCCAGCCATCGTCAAAGAAAAGGTCCTTTTCACTTGAACTGGAGCTCAGTTAGTCTGTTCTTGAGAGACTACCATGTCAGTGGTTCTCAAACCTTTTCATGTGAAGGACCCCCAAAATGATATTTATTTGGCCACGGACCCCCATCTCAAAATATCTAGTTCCAGGGACCCCCCAGAAGCAGAATTAGCTAAAACATTCAATGATTCTAGGCCTAAATGGGTTAAAGTGTGCAGCGTGACGATATGACATCATGTCTCACATCTCTCACATGTCATCGTCACCACATGCTCCGTAGAGGAGGTGAGTCAGCTCCATGCTGCCAGCTCTACCATGAGTCACTATGACAAACACTAATTATACATTATACTGTGACACTGTTGTGATAGTAATAATAACACACTAATTATACATTATACTGTGACACTGTTGTGATAGTAATAATAACACACTAATTATACATTATACTGTGACACTGTTGTGATAGTAATAATAACACACTAATTATACATTATACTGTGACACTGTTGTGATAGTAATAATAACACACAACACATACAACCAGACAGAGTACTGTACCTTCTACCTGTAAGGCTGACTCACAACAATGTGAGTCAGCCTTACAATTATAATTCAGCGTTCCATTAGTCCCACTAAGGTTAGGGTTAGGGTTAGGTTTGGGTATAGTTTTACTGAGGTTAGGGTTAGGCATAGTAGCATTCACCAGGTTAGCGTTCACCAGGTTAACATTCACCAGGTTAACATTCACCAGGTTAACATTCACCAGGTTATCATTTACCAGGTTATCATTTACCAGCGTCGGACTAATGCAACGTCGGACTATCGAACGCCGGAATAACGCTACGTGTGTCATGACGTTTTATGTGTGTGTTTTGTCTCCCCCTACAGGTGAAGGTGTGGTTCCAGAACCGCCGCACCAAACAGAAGAAGGACACCACGAAGGACAGCGACAAGCGTAGCTCCTCCTCCTCCTCCTCCTCCGAGTCGCTGGCCACCTGCAACATCCTGCGTCTGCTGGAGCAGGGCCGTCTGCTGTCCGGGCCCGCCCCGCCCCCCAACCCCCTGCTGGGACTGCCCCCTCCTCCACCCCAGTCCCACAACGGCTCCGCCTCCCCTGGAGGAGGCGGAGTCAACACCGGGACCCCTCCCACCTCGGGAGGAGGAGGGGGCGGGACGGCGACGGCGTTCGGCCTGTCGCTGCCGTCGCTGGGCGGCGCCCCGCCCTCCTTCTGCTTCTCCATGCCGCTGCTAGGGGGCGCCGTCCCGCACCACCACCACCACCTAAACCACCACCACCTGAACCACCTAAACCACCACCACCCGCACGAACTGCCGTCCGGCTACGGCTGCGGCTCATCGGCGTTCGAGCCGTACATGAGGCTGGACAGGAAGGAGGCGGAGCTGGGCGGGAAGAAGACCGTTTCCTAGGTTACCGAGATGTTGGCGCCCACCGTGGGACAGAGATTCGCAGATTTGCGGTTTCACAGAATCACGGATTTGTGGATTTGTGGATTCGTGACGGCCATTTAAAAACGATACTTCTTGCTCGAGTCTCTCAGCCGGAATGGCCGTTTAACACTCGGAGCAAACGGAATGAATAGACAGTGGAAAGCAACTAAATAACCCCAAAACCCCCATGGAAAAACACATAAAAAAAAATCAGGTGATCTCGCGCTACAGCGCCATCTTGTGTCGGTGCACAGGATCGCTCCAGACACTGCAGGATGTGAAGGGGGGCGGCGGGGTTTGATGATGTCACTGTCTCTCGCATACGAGAAAAAACTAAAAAACTTCTTATTTATAAACGAAGACGTCAAAAAAAGAAAGAAAGAAAAACGTAAACAGGTTATTTTGTGTGTGTGTTTGCGTGAACTCTCAAAGACTTGATGATGTGATTTAAACGACTAAGTTTTCGTCCCGTTGGGTTTGTTTGTGAGCGTGCTGTTCCGTATGGTAGCGTTTATTTTACCCTTCAGGAGAGAAGAAAAGAAAAAAGAAAACTTGCAACACATTGCAGAAGAAGAGCGACAAATCTAAACGTTAACCGTTGATTTCTGGACACTTTTGGAGTTAAAACAAGCGAAGGCCGTCATGGACGTTTTGATCGCGTATTCCCATTAATATTAATTATTACAGTTTGTGCTCTCCTGTTTTAAACCAACTCTGGATACAAATGAATGAATGAATGAATGAATGAATGAATGAATGGATGGATGGCAGCATTACATGGGTCTGGTATTGGTCATTGCGTCCAACGGTGGTTGCTCTAAAATTCTTTATTTTATTGTGTTTGTGTTTGGGAAACTAGTGTGATAGGATCCGGACAAAATGGCGGAGAGGAAAAAAAGCATTTAAACATTTCTAGATCGATGAAGAGAAGGACGGGAAAAAAAAGCTAAGAAACAAAATGTTGTCGTTTTTGGAAAAAAGCCT
Source organism: Nannobrachium achirus (assembly GCF_963921795.1). Classification (NCBI taxonomy): domain Eukaryota; kingdom Metazoa; phylum Chordata; class Actinopteri; order Myctophiformes; family Myctophidae; genus Nannobrachium; species Nannobrachium achirus. Next base: position 2,840,828 of record NC_137821.1, on the reverse strand, counting down.
GGATGAAGATAAAATGTTGTAGATTTGAACAAACGCTTCAGCAGCAAAATAACTAAAACAAAAACATCATCTGTATTTTAGGGCAGTGGTTCTCAACCTGCGGGACGGGACCCCCATGGGGGGGGGTCCCCCAAATAGTTTTAGGGGGGTCCTCAGATGATTAACTATTTTCTCACTCAACAGTAAACAAACCAACATAAAGTTTAAGTGTATAGAGGCTATCTGCACATTTCTAAAGTGACAATTTAAGGACTTTTTAATACCTCTAAAATGGCATAGCAGATCTACATGCTCGCAACGCCTCATGTTGCGAGGCGTTGTGAGCATGTAGATCTGCTATTTTCACAATAGAACCGTGTTATACAAAATGTATTGCCTCAACTCTTAGTGCTCGTCAGGGTGGGGGGGTCCCCAGTTAAAATATGATTATTTTGTGGGTCTCAGCCTGAAAAGGTTGAGGACCACTGTTTTAGGGTAGAAATGGAACCATTTGGGTCCATCTGTAACCTCTCACAGTTCATTCTCATCCTACGGTTGTTGGATCAAATTAAGGTCAACGTTTGAACCCACATTAATTCCTCCATCTTGAATTCCGCCCATGACACGTTAACCCTCATAGCCAATGAGCTGTCTCATACCAAGCCAATCAGCCAATCAGCTGTCTCATACCAAGCCAAGCAGCCAATCAGCTGTCTCATACCAAACCGTTTCCAGGCAAGTTTTGAAACCCACAAAAAAGAAAAGTCAGGTTAGGATTTGAGTTTTATTTTATTTGTGTTTTTTTTTCTTCTTTTTCTTTTTACATTCAGTTCAGGGATGATTTTTCTTTTATTATTATTTGTGGATCCATTATAGAGATATCAATCTTTTCATGGTTGTTATTGAAGTCAGATCGCTCCACCCAAAATCTCTCTTAATCAAGTGAAAGTCACACACAGAACCAACCACACATGCTGTATTCTCACTTAGATTTCCACGTGTTGATCCGTCGTCCCATAATGATGTGTCATGTGCACAGTACAGGCGGAGTAGACTGGTACGATGTGTGGGATTTTGAATGTGTTTAAGATTATATTTTCCAGAGAGAAATCGTTAATAGGCCGCTTCATTTCTCGATAACAGTTGAATAAAAGGTTTTGAGGAATGACATCTGATAGAAGTGAGAGGGACAAAGAATCTCCAGTCAAAAAGTCCTGCTTCTGGTCCTTGACACTGGGTTTCATAAAACACACTACACCTGTTGGGTTTGGTACATCTCTACAGAGTATTGTTCATATAGTGTCTGTTTGACTGGAAACGGTTCTGACAGCTATGTTCTTCACGTCTTTATAACAACACCTTGTCCACCAAATATTAATAAGTGTTTGGACCGTCATCACATTATAAGTAACAATAAAATATAAGTCATAATTTCATAATTCTGTTAGCAAGGATGCACATGATTAAGATGCAATAAGCCACAGCATTTTTTTAAATTTAAATTAATCGTTGTCGAATCACATGCTTTTTTTATGTGAAGATAATTTAACTCCCCCCTCCTCCCCAAATGGATAAATGTGTGATTAATGCCACTTGCTTCCATATTTAAGAATAACATTTGGTTAGACCTGACCTTGAGACGACTGACATGAAAGCACTTTATGTTGTTTGGTTTTTTAATTTTGTACTTTTATTCCCTCGTTTATCGAGTCTCTTCGGATTGATTGACTACCTGTCAAAAACACGTCCTGGTTTTCAGCGTTCATCAACTATTCAACCAGCAGTTTAATAACTCAGGTTCAATCCACCCTCAGATCAGTGAACTTGTGTATTTTCTTTCTAACTGATATGCAGTAGTTTCTCTCCTCTCCAACCCGTCTCAGATAAGTCCTGAATGAAGTCCTGTCTCTGGCAAGAAAAGCTAAAAATTCATGTTCATGTTTGAATGGCAGGATATGAAAGTGAATTTGGCTCCAAAACAGCCCAGCCTCATTCAGACGAGAAGGTCAAGGATCATCTTTTATAAGTTGGTTCTAAGTCACTATAAACACGTACATTACAGTGTCACAGCCGGGTGGAAACCTTGTAGGCTTGCAGTATGGAAGAAGAAATACATACAAATAAATAAACTTCAGGAGATTAAAAATGGAACCTTTTCCCCAATATGGACCCAATGTAGTTAATATTTTGTCACAAGCGTTTATTGATCATTTTAGTTGAATATTTATAAAAATCAGAGACACACTTAACCTTTTCAAAGTTTTTCCAAAACAGCAAAAATAGCAGATCCACAAACTAAGCTCAAACTAAGCACATTGTGGGATTTGTAAATCGTACGTTTTTGGGGGCTACTTTTGCATATACGCTTTTATTTACGACAAATTAGGGCATCAATAAAATAATAAAAAACTTGGATAAAATATGGATATCCAAGGTTTCTTCACTGACAGGCAGTGTGGATACGCACGCTCTGCGTTTTGTTGGCGGTGTCTAAAGAGAAGTGAATTCCTTCCAAAGGGAAGTTGGTTTCCTTTGCGACTCAAAAGTTGGACCTCAATCAGTGTCGGGTCAGAAGATCTAGCAGAGTTCTGACACACAATGATTCTGTGTGGGTCAGAAGATCTAGCAGAGTTCTGACACACAATGATTCTGTGTGGGTCAGAAGATCTAGCAGAGTTCTGACACACAATGATTCTGTGTGGGTCAGAAGATCTAGCAGAGTTCTGACACACAATGATTCTGTGTGGGTCAGAAGATCTAGCAGAGTTCTGACACACAATGATTCTGTGTGGGTCAGAAGATCTAGCAGAGTTCTGACACACAATGATTCTGTGTGGGTCAGAAGATCTAGCAGAGTTCTGACACACATTGATTCTGTGTGGGTCAGAAGATCTAGCAGAGTTCTGACACACATTGATTCTGTGTGGGTCAGAAGATCTAGCAGAGTTCTGACACACAATGATTCTGTGTGGGTCAGAAGATCTAGCAGAGTTCTGACACACAATGATTCTGTGTGGGTCAGAAGATCTAGCAGAGTTCTGACACACATTGATTCTGTGTGGGTCAGAAGATCTAGCAGAGTTCTGACACACAATGATTCTGTGTGGGTCAGAAGATCTAGCAGAGCCTGACACACAATGATTCTGTGTGGGTCAGAAGATCTAGCAGAGTTCTGACACACAATGATTCTGTGTGGGTCAGAAGATCTAGCAGAGCCTGACACACATTGATTCTGTGTGGGTCAGAAGATCTAGCAGAGCCTGACACACAATGATTCTGTGTGGGTCAGAAGATCTAGCAGAGTTCTGACACACAATGATTCTGTGTGGGTCAGAAGATCTAGCAGAGCCTGACACACAATGATTCTGTGTGGGTCAGAAGATCTAGCAGAGTTCTGACACACAATGATTCTGTGTGGGTCAGAAGATCTAGCAGAGCCTGACACACATTGATTCTGTGTGGGTCAGAAGATCTAGCAGAGCCTGACACACATTGATTCTGTGTGGGTCAGAAGATCTAGCAGAGCCTGACACACATTGATTCTGTGTGGGTCAGAAGATCTAGCAGAGTTCTGACACACAATGATTCTCCACCTGCCGCTCTGCGCTCGTCACCTTCCTGTACTCCATTCACTGCTCTGTTATGTTGCCTTCATTTTGTGCTTCTGTTCGTCACTACTGTACGTCTAAATCTGGCTTCAGGTTTTTTCAGCCAATCTGGCTGGTTCCTCTCTCCAGGGGCGGCACACCAAATTCTGGGCCCTGGGTACAAGGAGTCACTGCGGGCCCCCCATGAACGCATTATTACGCATTATGTTGTGCTTTAGCTATTATTAGCACAGCGCTGTGAGCTTGTAGATCTGCTATTTTTCTTGTTTTTTTATCGTGAACATTTGTGTTGGAATATTTCAAATCCTTCTAAGGTTTTTTTTTTTTTCTATATCAGTGGTGCTCAAACATTTTCACATGAAGGACCACCAGAATGCTATGTATTTGGCCACGGACCCCCATCTCAAAATATTTATAGTTCCAGGGACCCCCCAGATGCAAAATTTGAGTTACAAATATTCGCTTAAAAATACATATATTCAAGGCTTTGCACAGATTTTCACGACTTTTCAAAAATAGCAGATCTACAAGCTTCAGATCTGCTATTTTTCAATAGCCAAAGTATAAAATAATTAGGGCCCCTCCACCTTGGGCCCTAGTAACTCAGTCCCACTTCCCCTTGTGACGCCCTTGCCCCTCTCTCTCTTTCTCTCTCTCTCTCTCTTTCTCTCTCTCTCTCTCTCTCTCTCTCTGACTGGGTTGTGGCCCGCATTCTGGTGGAAATCGATAAAAAATGGCCCTCCGTGTCTCCGTGCACAAGCAGCAGCGGTCAAGGTTTCCAACTCAAAGACATCCTGGTATCCTTTCAACACATTAAAAAACCACAACATAACGTTTTCTCAGAGACTTGTATGAAAACCACCCACCCCCCCCCCCTCCCCCGTTTTCCCCTTTTCACAACCTTGTAGCGCAGCTAGCAGCTGCTAGCCCGGACATTTTGTTAGCGGCATTCGCTAAAGCGCTGTGAACATCTCTAAGCTCTTTGGGCCTAGAATTATTGAATGCTCTTTAACTATTGAAAAATAGCAGATCTACAAGCTCACAGCGCGGCACCGAGTGCCGCGCTGCAAGCTTGTAGATCTGCTATTTTTTGAAAAATCGTGTTTTTTTGCAAGTCTTTGAATATAGGCCTACTGTATCTTTTTAAAAGCGAACATTTGTAACTCAGATATTTGCTTCTGGGGGGGGGGGGGGACACAACATATTTTGAGATGGGGGTCCGTGGCCAAATACATGTAATTTGTGGGGGTCCTTGACTTGAAAACGTTTGAGCACCACTGACAGAAACATTGTTTTTTTTTTTTCTTCAAAAAAGCTTAGGTGTAGGTTTTTAGGTTAGTTTATTTTGGTACCATTTCAGACAATTGATACAATGCATACAGTAGTTATTTAGCACATTCAAAAACAGTCCAAAAGGTCCAAAAAGGTATAGGCGGAAGCCGTAGCTTATATTGCCTACCCCATTTAAATTAAAATATCAAATGTTATGGTTATTTGAATTTACAAAACTGAAAAACAGAAACAAAAACTTTTAGTAATTTCATTAGATTTTTTTAGTCCAAAAACTGAAAAAGAACAAAACAGTTCAGTTTGGCGCTATATCATGTGGCGATATGGAAATATAGCCACGAAGGATTTAGAAGACACTATACTGTAGAATCGGGTCAAAATATTCAAAGATTTGTACACATTTTCAAGATTTTTCAAAAATAGCAGATCTACAAGTTCGCAGCGTGGCACTCGGTGCCACTCTGTGAGCTTGTATATCTGCTATTGTTCAATAGTTAAAACATAAAATATTGTTTATTAATTCATGAGTTCCCGGTCTGAATGGGCTAAGCTCTTTGCAGCGTATGTACAGCAGCAGCGTATGATGAGCGGAGGTATTATTTCCTATAAGCACCATGCATAATTCACTCACTGCTTCACGCATCAAATATTGAGCGAGGCAAAGATGAGAGCTGGGAGGGTCAGTCATGAGAGGACGCTTATTGCCTTGCAAAAACACAAATCACCCTTTTTATTTTAAATCCACCGCATAGTTGAGCTCACCTGCACTGATTGATTGATTGATAGATAGATTTTTATGACTGATTACTTTATTGGTAGTTTGCCGGAAAAAACCCACAGGAAAAGTACAGTTCAATACAAGGTCTGCTAAGAGGATTTAAACCCATTTTCCATTGGGGTCCTTTGTCCTCAATTCATCATCCATATTCAGGGACGTATCTGTCCTTGCACAGCCAGAGACTCTGCAGTCAAACTCTTTCATTTCAATGTTTTGAACCTCCATTTTAAAAAGAAAAAGATATTGGGGCTGCACCGATATATCGGCCACGTCACATCGGTATCGGCCCGATGTTTGCCGTTATCGGTCAAATATCGGTATCGGCAACTAATGCTGACCGATGAACCGATGGCAGTAGCCGATATTTATCTGTTATTGATAAGCATACATTTTGCGCTGGTTATGTTGGTGTGTTGGTTATCTGCAGCTTCCCAAGAGAGTAGATTCTGAACAGTTATTTCTAAATTCTTATAATGTTGATTTATTTATTTCCCAGGCCCCAAAGTTAAAATAATAACACCAAAAAATAAAAAATAAACAAATATCGGTATCAGTATCGGCTAAATCATTATTTTAACATCGTTATCGGCCAAGAATTTCCATATCGTTGAATCCCTAAAAGATATCTCTTACAAATCAGTCTACACCCTAAAATCCTCATTGTTAATTTAACTCTGAGGGTGTGCTAGTGGAACCAAACACAACCTGCAATCTGTACCCTCTCCGAGTTCCGTCCGGTTACCAACTGTCACTTACTATCGCTGGGGACCCCCTGGCCTGGACCCCCCCTGGAGGACCTCTGTGGGTCCCCCAGACCACGCGTTGAGCACCAGTACACGTGCAACGTGCACGTTTAAGATTCCAATCCAAGACGGTCGGTCAATAAGCAATTAACACGCTCGTTAACCAGCGCAACGCTACCGAGGCATGGAATTTGGATCCATTTTATTTATTTTTTACTAAAGTCGAACTGAAATGGCATTTTCACTTTAAGCAGAATGTTTTTGTTTGTTTCTTTCAGTTGTTGCTCAATAGGTCTGAATGAAGTTATGTATACAGTATGTTAAAAAGAAATGTTCCCCCACCTCTCACACCCCCACAGTTATTTAAAAAAACTCTTTCTGCTTCTGAATGTGTGCTTCTGAAATGGAACTGTCCTTGGCCCGGCGCCCGTGTTTTGCTGGCTAAACATTTCTTTTTATTCTCACTACTTTAATGTCTGTGGCTTTCAGCGCTGAATGGACTGTTTGGGGCGAGGCACAAACAGCAAGGCTCGCAGATCCACGGTTCAAGGAACGGCGCTGGTTGTTTTCAACACACGCGCGCAGCCACACGCACACGCACTGGCACACAAGAGACACACGCAGACACATAAAACACAGCGCAGCGCGGGTCCTAGCGTTCGCTGCCTCCAGTTAAACTGCTTTCATATCACCTGCTCTTTTCTGCTTAAAAAGTATTTATTTTTATGTTTTTTATTTTATTTGTGAAAACGTGCAATCTCTGACATCTTGCACTTGTTGGGTATTGGTGGGTCAGCGTCTCTGTGGGTCCGTTTGCGGTGACACAACCAAAACGAATTTTCAACAGATTTATTATTTTGACTGAGTGGCATCTGAGCAGCATCCTGACGAATCTGTGACATCACGCTGATGATATCACATTGACGATGTCAGTCGTGCCCAAATACGGAGTGATGGCTGGGCGGTGGATCTGCGAATATGAATTCACAAAATGATGAGAAAAAAAAAGTATCAGAGTGATGTCAGTTATCTCCAAATTTGGGCACTGTTAAGTATCAGTGATGTCAGCATGCGTGACATCGGACAGACAGACAGACATCGGACAGACAGACATTCTGTCGTTTATTAGTTGGATGATCAGGAATTGACTTCGTAGGCCTCACTATAGCCTACGGTTTGTGAGGTTAGACACGGACGGACAGACAGACGCTCTTCTAGACAGCTCTAAGGCCAGCCCGCACGATGATCCGCCATGCAACAGGTTGCAACGTGCGACATCATTCCAAGACTGCACCGACCTGCAACGGGCCGATTCAGACCTCAGCCATTTCTCTCGTATTTAACAACGTATCTCAATGGCGTTGTTGTGTCTCGTGTCATCGGTGCGGCCTGGGGTTGTGCTGCCTCAGTGTGGCTATGGCTGTCTGTAAGAGAGTCAGTCTGTGTCTGCGTATGTCTGTCTGTCTGTCTGCCTGTGTGTTTTTCTGGAGATAATCTGGAAAAAGAAACACTACAATGTGCATCACTGCGTCCAGGCCAACTTAGCACCTCCATGCATTTACACATTAAAACAAATATAGATTTCACTTCATTTCATTCTATAATGGACGTCAACAGGGTTCTGATCGGGGCTGAAACCATGCCCAAATATGGAGTTATAGATATGTCATGGATGAGTGACATCACACCCACACCGCTCTGGTTCCAGTTTCCTCGTTGTTCGCTTGAATCGCCCGTCTCTCTCAGCTACCAGGGTTTTATTAATGTGTTTTAAAGTCCTTTGAGATTGTGCAGAAATAATAATAATACTGATGATGACCCTTTTTTAAATTTATTTTTTAATTCTGTTCCGTTGGAAGCACAGTCCAGTCCAGGTTACCTTCCATTCCCTGAGCCGTGGAATTATAGACGTTAACCACTTGGTCCAGAGGAGTCCCCCAGGGCTCTGTCCTGGGGTCTCCTCTGTTTTCTGTAATCCTGGTGGAAAGCTTTCGCAGGTAAAAACCCCAGAGACGGCACATGTTGACTATTGGGGGGGATAGGAGGTGATGGCCGGGAAGGCACCAGATGACTAGAAAGGAAAGGTTTCCAGTCAAACCTTTGATATGTGCTTAATGTTTCTTTCCCAAGAAGTCACAATAGGCCGTTTGGGGAGTGAGAGTGTGTTGTTAAAATAGCAGATCGACAACGCGTCGCAGCGCGGCGTGTTGTGATGGTCGTGTCGCGAGCATATACGCCGTCCCGAATCTTTTCGAGCAGGAGCACATCACGCACGGACACGCATCGAACTATAAAACAACCCTTATGTTCACTCCTCGACAACTTTTCCAAATGCTGTAGGTGTCATAAGATGCAGTAAAAACCCTCGGAGGAACGAGCCTTGATGCGTATCAATGGTTCCAGTCGGTGTTAATTAAGAGACATGCGTGTGACGTCATTAAATAGATAAAGCTGGTTGCACATGGCACTGCGTTTTTTCGTTGCGTTTTGGAAATCCGAAATCTTCCAAAGCATTTTTCAGTGGCGTCAATTGCGAAAATCTGAAGAAATCAACCCTGGTCCGAACGGGCAGCAGTGTGCAAACGTGATTGACTTAACATGAGGTTGATTTTTTTTTTCTTTTTTTTACTCGCTCCGAAATTCACTCCGATATTCGGCCCCGAAAAACGCAGCTGTGTGCAACGACCTTTATTGCTGATGTCTTTACTTGCCAGGCCCGAGTTTCCCAAACGATCCAAAATCGCTGTTTTTTGGGGGGCAGTAAATGAGTTTTAAAAGTGCGCCCGCCCCCCCCCCCCCCCCCTCCAAAAAAAATGAAAACATTAAATCACCAATACATGGTTGTGAGCTTGTTGATCTGCTATTTTCCAGCGAAAGCTTTTCCATAACAACACACAGTGGTTGATACTGGCACCGTGCTCTACTGTACTTAATAATGAACACAATGCTTTGTACATAAATATATATACAGTAAATATATATTTGTTTTTTTGCACAAGTATCTCCATGTCTGTTCCGTTGTGATTTTAACAGAGAAGAAAAGAAAGAAAGAAAGAAAAGAATGACAGAAAAAAAAACTTTATACAGTATAATGAATTAATTATGCTTTACAGCTACTTGTTGTTTTCATTAACAGTTTGCACTTATTTAAAAGAGGCTTTCTTCTGTTTTTTGTTTTGTTTTGTTTTTGTTTTTTCCGGTTTGAAAGAGCCGTTTTCAGGGCTCCGACCAGATATTGTATATATGTATATGTGTATTTGTATTCATATGCATATAAATATATGTCTATGTAATTAGCTTGGTGTGCTGTTTCTTCATTGGCTGTCTTCAATGTCTTTAATGCACTGCCGTTAAACAATGTTAGTGTGTATTAGAGCATTAACGACTTGTGATTTTAGCAAGCCGACTCGACTCAGTAAAATGTTGAGTTGAATTCGACTTTATCATTTGATGACGTCATCACGTCACACACGACCCCCCAATCATTTTGGGGGGTCCCCAGATGATTAACTTAATGTGAAACAGTGTTTTCTCTCTCAACAGTAAACAAACCAACATACAGTTTAAGTGTATTGAGGGTATCTGCACATTTTTAAAGTGACAATTTAATGACTTTTTCATACCTCTAAAATGACAAATCAAACATTGTGCAAATTGTCAAATATATAGAGGCAGAAATTGTGAAAATAGCAGATCTACATGTTCACAGCTAGGCGTTGTGAGCATGTAGATCTGCTATTTTCACAATAGAAAGTATTTTCGACTTTCGACTTTCTCTGGTGGGAGTCGACTTGTGTAATGAAGTCGACTGAGTCGACTTGTCGACTTTTTCGTTAATGCCCTAATATGTAGGAAAGTCTACTAAAACTATGACAAAAGATGTTTGTCGACTTTTACCACTGATGAAAACTGCATAAAAACTAAATGAATACTAAGCTATGATGTCTAAAACTAGCCTACTCAACTACTAAACTGTACTATATTGACAATGTCCTCAACAAATAAAAAACACAGGTTGAAGTTTGCATATATTTTACTTAAAGGACAACTTTGGTTTTTTACAACAAGGGTTAATATTTTAGATTGTAATTAGAGAAAAGAAAAAGTGAGTGTTAAAATTGTTTTATCGTGTTTACCGTGCTAAAATGCGGGGCATGCGTACGCATGGGGGCATGCGTACAAGTGGCTAAATATGTATTTTTAGACACAATAAGCCAGCAGTTTCTTTATTGATATTTACAGTAACACTTCTAGCCCCCATAAGTCACATCCAACCCTGAAAGGTTGCGTTGTATCTTGGGAATGGGCTTATTCTGTGTAAAATGACATATTTAGCCACTTGTACGCATGCCCCCAAACACTGAAATAAGAATCTCTAAAACAATAGAATGAAGTCAATTAAATAATTTTAACACTCATCTTATATAATTCTTTAATCACAATCTAAAATATGAACCCTTGTTGTAAAAAACTAAAGTTGTCCTTTAACTTGAAAAAGTTCATTGGTCCAAACATCTTTTCCCGGTGTTCTGTAACTGCTAAAAACATTTTGCCTACCAGGCCTACTTATGCCCTTGCTGTCAATCAGCCAGGCGTGCATGGGAGAGGCGTTCTCTTGGTGCCCAAATCATCTAAACCAGTGTTTCTCAACCTTTTTTTTCTGCCAGGACACACTTTTCATAGCCATTAGATCCCAGGGCACACCTATAGATGTGTGGCTATTTTCAAAATGTTTGCCTCTTTCTAATATTATTTTACAATTTGGCCAATGTTTTACCAGTTTTTATATAGTTTGTTGATTACTTGTGATGCAGTAATAATGGTATTTTTTTCTTTTCTTTCTTGAGGAATTAAAAAGGTTTTAAAAGTCCTTAAAGGAGCTATAGTCAACTTTTTCTTGAAAAAACGGATGCTAAAATAAAAATAATGTTCGAAAATATTTTATAAAAAAATTTGCTTCATGTAATTCTGTTCAAAAATGTCCACAAAAAGCGTAAAATAATCACTTTGGCCATTGTCAGGCTGACACTTTGTTTACATCCTAGTCTATTCTTTTATATGGATTGATAGGATGTAAACAAAGGCCAAAATGATTATTTTATCATTATTTTACGCTTTTTGTGGACATTAAAATATATTATGAAGCATATTCTTTTGTAAAATATTTTCGAACATTATTTTTTATTTTAGCATCCGTTTTTCAAGAAAAAGTTGACTATAGCTCCTTTAAATCAGGGGTGGGCAATTACTTTTTCCATGGGGCCACATGAACAACAGAAAATATTGTGGGGGGCCGGGACAAAAGGCAGTGCAAGATGTGCTCCCTGCAAACTAAACACACAGCTTTACCTCCGAATTCAGTAAATAAATACTAAGCAGTTAAATTTTTGTTGAAAACCCGGCATTCGGCATCGACTTTTCTTTTTTTTTAGCCACTTTAGCCTCTTTACGTGTGACCAGTCTGACCACCTGCTTGTTATTGAGACAACGATCCAATGATCACACACGTGCTGATGTACGCATTGCGTCCAATGTACATGAATAAGAAACTTCAAAATAAAAGAAATGTAGCTTTAGTCCATACATGAGGTAAAATTTGAAAATGTGTTTATTTTGTAGTTTGCCATAAACCCTACAAGGGCCGGTCTGAGCGAACCAAAGGGCCGCATACGGCCCCCGGGCCGCACAATGCCCAGGTCTGCTTTAAATTGTGACTTCACTGTCAAATTTCAAAGGGAACATCAAAGCATCTCAAAGGGAGCACCGGTCCGTGGCACAGACACACAGCGGTTGAAACACTGATCTTATGAACCAATAATCAATCAAACTAATACAACTAATAATACCAAATGATACTAAATAAACACAAATATAATAATGACAATAAAAACAATAGTCTAACAAACAAAAATGGCTTCTACACTACGGACACGTTGTGAGCTTGTAGATCGGCTATTTTCAGCACGCAACCAAGTGTGAAATCTGGCATTGCGACGCCATCAAGGCACCGCCATTTTAGTTGACAAAACAGTTGCAGCTCTACTGTAGCATTCACCTTTATGAGTTTTATAAAAGAAAAACTAACATTACAGAGAATAGAAAATATGTCCATGATGACCAGGGATTATCATCCTCATACTGGCTTGTGGTGGACATATTTGTCAAAATTACATTTTTGCAACATATAGAAAATTAGTGGACGTATAGTAACAGCTCTGTAACTCTGAGAGTGTACAACTGGAACCAAATGGACCCTTACAGGTCTGTTTTTTTATTGATTGAAGAATTTATTAGAAGTTTGCAATAGAAAAAAGTACAGTTTCATGACAGTACAAATCACTGGTACAAGGTCAACTAAAAGGAGATCCTATAGAAAGCCGAGGCTTATTTCCACAGGAACCACACTTTATGTATCTCATATAACATTGAAAGACAGACGGATAGAACACAGTACTTTATCTATAGGATAAACATCAATTTCAAAAGCAGAAAAGGCATAACATCAAATACAAAGGCAGAAAAAAGGGTGGGGGGAGCATGGGGGCTTAGTCTATTTACAAGTCACAGGTAGCAGCCGCCTGAAGGTGACTTTTCATACCGATTTTGAAGGAGGCTAGGGATTTGCTCTCCTTTAAGGCTTGTGGGAGGGCGTTCCGCATGTTGACTGTAACTCAGAGAGTGTACAAATGGAACCAAATGGACCCTTACAGGTCTGTAACTCAGAGAGTGTACAAATGGAACCAAATGGACCTTATGGGCAAATAAAGTTTTGAGAACCACCATACTAATGGACTCCTTGTTGTAAACGAGTGTCATACATATATAGTGAAGAAAACCTATCAAAATAACAAACCAACCGATCAAAATAAGAACATTATAATGGTGGGTAAAACTGAAAATGAAGGACAGACACATGCATGGACACATTGAAGAGCCCTAGTCTGGTCAACACTGAGTCTGGTCACAGGAGGATGAAGACAGCTTTTAGCCGGGGTCTGCATCTGGTCCAGACTGGTGTAGGGAGGGGGGGGGGTCCTCCAAGCACTGACACAATGCAGCGGCAGGGTGCCAATTATCCTGATTGACACCTTTATTTGAGGAGGAGGAGAGGAGAACGGACAGCACACACTGGACCGTATGGGTGGGCAGAGAGAGAGAGAGAGAGAGAGAGAGAGAGAGAGAGAGAGAGAGAGAGAGAGAGAGACAGACAGAGAGAGTGAGAGAGAGAGAAGGAAATCAGCCATTTGTAAGATGATGGAATCATCAGATTCAGTTCAGCTCTAAAGACTAGGCTATCACTCAACAATGATTCATAAAGGTATACAACTAATTAATTCCTCACAATCACATCTTACATTAAATGTTCTCTGAATTGACGTATTGCAAACGTTTCACGCAAAACTTAACTGCAGTGAAAACTGCTTTGACAAACATATTTAGGACTTGACTCCATAGTTTTGATTGATTGATTGATTGATTGTTAGATTGATTTTTCTTTATCAAACTGTCATGCTTCCAAAGAAAGCCTGGCTCATATGGACTTACAGGACACGTTTACATTTCATTTGACATTGACAACCGACATGATAATTCACAAGCAATCATCAAACCAATAAGCTTCATACTGTGTGCAAACTGCATATGGCATATTCCATAAATACATGCAACTTAAAATAGGACACATATTTATTTCCCCAGAAGGTCTAGGGTTGCTTAGTTTCCAGTTAAAGGTGATGTGAGTGTAAGTTACAGTATATTGTTGTTATGAAGTTAAAGCTCTCTATATGCTGACGATATTGTGATCTCCAAGTCTCTCCAGCTCTTTGATAAATATATTTTCACTTCCACCAGGCCTGTGTTTGTTTACATTCAGCGAACAAGAATGAATGACACTCAACAAGCTGTCCTGTTCACGACACATGTGGTGTGTGTGTGTGTGTGTGTGTGTGTGTGTGTGTGTGTGTGTGTGTGTGTGTGTGTGTGTGTGTGTGCAGGGGCCTCGCACCAAATTCTGGGCCCTGGGTACAAGGATCCACTGCGGGCCCCCCCATGTGTTTTAACTATTGAAAAATAGCAGATATACAAGCTCACAGCGCGGCACCGAGTGCCGCGCTGCGAGCTTGTAGATCTGCTATTTTTGAAAAATCATGAAAATCTTTGAATTATTTCAAATCCTTCTGAGGTTTTTTCTTTTTTTTTTGAAAAACCTATGTTTCTGTGTCAGTGGAGCTCAAACCTTTTCATGTGAAGGACCCCCGAAAATGAAAATGGTATGTATTTGGCCACGGAACCACATCTCAAAATATTGAGTTCCAGGGACCCCCCCCCCCCCCAGAAGCAAAAGTTGAGTTACAAATGTTCGCTTAAAAAATACATATATTCAAAGATTTGCACACATTTTCACGACGTTTCAAGAATAGCAGATCTACAAGCTAGTGCCGCGCTGCGAGCTTGTAGATCTGCTATTTTTCAATAGCTAAAGTATAAAATAATTAAGGCCCCTCCACCACCTAGGGCCCCTATAGTGACTCAGTCCCACTTTCCTACCCCTTGTGACGCCCCTGTGTGTGTGCGTCACTGTCTCCCCTCCCTCCCTCCCTCTCTCTCTCTCTCTCTCTCTCTCTCCCCCCCCTCGTCGGGGGGCCATCATCAGAGGCCCCTCCACTAATTGGGGTCGCTAATTGGAGGTCAGCCGGGGCAGGGACCCCTCGGGGACCCCTCCACACCTGCACGGTCATGTGACATCCAAAGAGGTGCGCAGGGTCAAAGGTCGCGGGGCAGGGGGGGCAGAGGAGGGGGGGGGGGGGGGGGGGCATTGGAATGACTGATTGAGAGAGAGAGAGAGAGAGAGGGAGGGAGAGAGAGAGAGAGAGAGAGAGAGAGAGAGAGAGAGAGAGAGAGGAGAGAGAGAGAGAGAGAGAGAGAGAGAGAGAGAGAGAGAGAGGCGGAGGGAGAGGGAGAAGAGACAGGGGCGTCACAAGGGGGGGGGGGAAGTGGGACTGAGTCACTAGAGCCCCTTTTCCACTGGCCCAACTCCACACCACTCCACACCACACCGCCCACTTGTGTGAGGTTTTCCACTACAAGGTCCTGGGTAGAGTGGTGTGAAAGTGGGTACTAAATGGGGGTACTAAAAAGTATCCACTCTAGAGTAGGTCTGAGCTAGGCCAAACAGGGCCAAACACATCATAATGACTGATCACTCACTGGCTTTTCATTTAGACCACCAGGATATAGTTGTAATACATGATAATAGATTCTATTGTGTTATAACCACTATTATAATCTATTATAGTATATTATAATTATCATAGTAATACATTAATACTTAATAATGTATTATAATCACAGTTATAATCCATTATAATTAGGATAGTTGTAATTCAAATTTATTATGTATTATAATCACAGTTAAAAGGGTCAATTTGTTTCTTATTGTGTAATGGAAAATGTAGATATTTTATGTGGTGTGGTGTGGTGTGGTGTGGTGTGGTCTAGTGTGGTGTGGTGTGGTGCTAAAACTGCAGTCGAAAAGGGGCTTAGGGGACCAAGGTGGAGGGGCCTTCATGGTCCCATCCTATTTTACAGTACAGCTATTTTTGAAAAGTCATGAAAATGTGTGCAAATCTTTGAATATATGTATTTGTAAATACATATACATATCCTTTTGGGGGTCCTTCACATGAAAAGGTTTGAGCACCACTTACACAGAAATATAGGTTTTTCAACAAAAAAAAATGAAGTTAGCCTATAGAATCGGGTCAAAAATATTCAAATTGCAAAACATTTCACGATTCAAAAATAGCAGATCTACAAGCTTGCGAGCTTGTAGATCTGCTATTTTTAACAGTTAAAGCACAAAATAATGCATAATAATGTGTTCCCAGTCTAAATGGGTTAAACCCCCTCCCCCTATGAAGAACATCCATGGGGGCCCCGCAGTGAATCCTTGTACCCAGGGCCCAGAATGTGGTGTGACACCCCTGGAGAGAGAGAGGGGGGGGGGGGGGGGAGGACATGAAGGGAAAGACGTTAGGAAGGAAGGAGTGCATAAAGAAAAGAAAAGCGGTTTTGGGGTGTCGGGGGAACAGGGTCGGGGGGAACAGGGATGTCACCCTTTCAGGGGTTAATTGCCGGGTCTACCCCCCCCCCCCCCCTCTCTACTCACAGAGCAAAGTGATTTGTGTGTGTTGTGACAGCGTTCACACACAGGACACAGCTGCACTCTGGACAGCCTGGGACCCCGTAGAACCCTTAAGAGGACACAGCTGCACTCTGGACAGCCTGGGACCCCGTAGGAACCCTTAAAGAGGACACAGCTGCACTCTGGACAGCCTGGGACCCCGTAGGAACCCTTAAAGAGGACACAGCTGCACTCTGGACAGCCTGGGACCCAGTAGAAACCCTTAAAGAGGACACAGCTGCACTCTGGACAGCCTGGGACCCCGTAGGAACCCTTAAAGAGGACACAGCTGCACTCTGGACAGCCTGGGACCCCAGTAGGAACCCTTAAAGAGGACACAGCTGCACTCTGGACAGCCTGGGACCCCAGTAGGAACCCTTAAAGAGGACACAGCTGCACTCTGGACAGCCTGGACCCAGTAGAAACCCTTAAAGAGGACACAGCTGCACTCTGGACAGCCTGGGACCCAGTAGAAACCCTTAAAGAGGACACAGCTGCATTCTGGACAGCCTGGGACCCCAGTAGAAACCTTAAAGAGGACACAGCTGCACTCTGGACAGCCTGGGACCCAGTAGAAACCCTTAAAGAGGACACAGCTGCATTCTGGACAGCCTGGGACCCCAGTAGGAACCCTTAAAGAGGACACAGCTGCACTCTGGACAGCCTGGGACCCAGTAGAAACCCTTAAAGAGGACACAGCTGCACTCTGGACAGCCTGGGACCCAGTAGAAACCCTTAAAGAGGACACAGCTGCACTCTGGACAGCCTGGGACCCAGTAGAAACCCTTAAAGAGGACACAGCTGCACTCTGGACAGCCTGGGACCCCGTAGGAACCCTTAAAGAGGACACAGCTGCACTCTGGACAGCCTGGGACCCAGTAGGAACCCTTAAAGAGGACACAGCTGCACTCTGGACAGCCTGGGACCCCAGTAGGAACCCTTAAAGAGGACACAGCTGCACTCTGGACAGCCTGGGACCCAGTAGAAACCCTTAAAGAGGACACAGCTGCACTCTGGACAGCCTGGGACCCAGTAGAAACCCTTAAAGAGGACACAGCTGCATTTCTGGACAGCCTGGGACCCCAGTAGAAACCCTTAAAGAGGACACAGCTGCACTCTGGACAGCCTGGGACCCCAGTAGGAACCCTTAAAGAGGACACAGCTGCACTCTGGACAGCCTGGGACCCCAGTAGGAACCTTAAAGAGGACACAGCTGCACTCTGGACAGCCTGGGACCCCAGTAGAAACCCTTACAGAGGACACAGCTGCATTCTGGACAGCCTGGGACCCCGTAGGACCCTTAAAGAGGACACAGCTGCACTCTGGACAGCCTGGGACCCAGTAGAAACCCTTACAGAGGACACAGCTGCATTCTGGACAGCCTGGGACCCAGTAGAAACCCTTAAAGAGGACACAGCTGCACTCTGGACAGCCTGGGACCCCCGTAGGAACCCTTAAAGAGGACACAGCTGCATTCTGGACAGCCTGGGACCCCGTAGGAACCCTTAAAGAGGACACAGCTGCATTCTGGACAGCCTGGGACCCCAGTAGGAACCCTTACAGAGGACACAGCTGCATTCTGGACAGCCTGGGACCCAGTAGAAACCCTTAAAGAGGACACAGCTGCACTCTGGACAGCCTGGGACCCCGTAGGAACCCTTAAAGAGGACACAGCTGCATTCTGGACAGCCTGGGACCCCGTAGGAACCCTTAAAGAGGACACAGCTGCATTCTGGACAGCCTGGGACCCGTAGGAACCCTTAAGAGGACACAGCTGCATTCTGGACAGCCTGGGACCCCAGTAGGAACCCTTAAAGAGGACACAGCTGCACTCTGGACAGCCTGGGACCCCGTAGGAACCCTTAAAGAGGACACAGCTGCACTCTGGACAGCCTGGGACCCGTAGAAACCCTTACAGAGGACACAGCTGCACTCTGGACAGCCTGGGACCCAGTAGAAACCCTTACAGAGGACACAGCTGCATTCTGGACAGCCTGGGACCCCAGTAGGAACCCTTAAAGAGGACACAGCTGCACTCTGGACAGCATGGGACCCAGTAGAAACCCTTAAAGAGGACACAGCTGCATTCTGGACAGCCTGAGACCCCGTAGGAACCCTTAAAGAGGACACAGCTGCATTCTGACAGCCTGGGACCCCAGTAAACCCTTACAGAGGACACAGCTGCACTCTGGACAGCCTGGGACCCAGTAGAAACCCTTAAAGAGGACACAGCTGCACTCTGGACAGCCTGGGACCCCAGTAGGAACCCTTAAAGAGGACACAGCTGCACTCTGGACAGCCTGGGACCCCGTAGAAACCCTTAAAGAGGACACAGCTGCACTCTGGACAGCCTGGGACCCCAGTAGGAACCCTTAAAGAGGACACAGCTGCACTCTGGACAGCCTGGGACCCCGTAGGAACCCTTAAAGAGGACACAGCTGCACTCTGGACAGCCTGGGACCCCGTAGGAACCCTTACAGAGGACACAGCTGCACTCTGGACAGCCTGGGACCCCGTAGGAACCCTTAAAGAGGACACAGCTGCACTCTGGACAGCCTGGGACCCCGTAGGAACCCTTAAAGAGGACACAGCTGCACTCTGGACAGCCTGGGACCCCAGTAGGAACCCTTAAAGAGGACACAGCTGCACTCTGGACAGCCTGGGACCCCGTAGGAACCCTTAAAGAGGACACAGCTGCACTCTGGACAGCCTGGGACACCGTAGAAACCTTAAAGAGGACACAGCTGCACTCTGGACAGCCTGGGACCCCGTAGGAACCCTTAAAGAGGACACAGCTGCACTCTGGACAGCCTGGGACCCCAGTAGGAACCCTTAAAGAGGACACAGCTGCACTCTGGACAGCCTGGGACCCCGTAGGAACCCTTAAAGAGGACACAGCTGCACTCTGGACAGCCTGGGACACCGTAGAAACCCTTAAAGAGGACACAGCTGCACTCTGGACAGCCTGGGACCCGTAGGAACCCTTAAAGAGGACACAGCTGCACTCTGGACAGCCTGGGACCCCAGTAGGAACCCTTACAGAGGACACAGCTGCACTCTGGACAGCCTGGGACCCCGTAGAAACCCTTAAAGAGGACACAGCTGCACTCTGGACAGCCTGGGACCCAGTAGAAACCCTTACAGAGGACACAGCTGCATTCTGGACAGCCTGGGACCCCAGTAGGAACCCTTAAAGGAGGAGTAGTTCCTCCCCAAAGGTGTTTTCCCCTAAATCATTGTAATCAAACCAGTAAGACTCCCTAATAGGGAGATAAGCGACCGTCAGGTCACAGCGTGATTTTAGGGCAAAATGTGTAGAGCAATGTCCAAAAATGTGTTTGAAAAAATCGGCCTGAAGGTTGCGCTGTGAGACAGATCCATGTTGATGACATGAGTGTAGACATACTGTGTACCGATTTGCGTGATT
>NC_137821.1:2803549-2820620 GCF_963921795.1 Nannobrachium achirus | reverse complement strand
GCAACAAACAAAACTACAAAGCTTGTAAATCGGCTATTTTCTGTAGGCATCAAGGGCCGCCAACCTTTATTTTAGTCGATTAAATCAACTGTAGATTTAGTCGACTAAAATCTTGTCATATTTAACCTATAATAAAACTACTGTAGACTAAAATTCAAACACTTCAGGTGACTAAAATATGACTATGAATTTTATCAACAGACCAAATCAAAAGTAAAACTGCTTCCATTTAAAATAAATAAAGTTTTACAGGAATGATTCATCTTTATTGGTAGAACAGTTGAAATGTTGCTCTAACCCAAATACTAATGTATTAAGAAATTATAACTTCATCAATTTCTTATTAAAATAATGGCCTATGTATGTCATTTTTGGAGGAATATTATATTTGTTGCCCAAATCATGACACTGGCCATCTCAAGAGAGTCACTTGGGCCTTTTTTTCTTTCTTTTATTTTTTGTCTTGTGACTTAAGCAAAAATAATGCAGTAAATACTTGGCCTAAATTATATTATTTAATCATATTACACAATTGACATACAGCTTTATTTGTATGTCAACAGTCATAACTATTTTAAGAAGGTGATGACTTGTTTTGGTGATCTGTATTGTTCTGGTTGAGTGCAGCAATGCATCAAAGTCCAAACTACGCCCCCTGTGGACCTCCATCAAGATTGTCTCTCGATTTATTCTTGTTTCTCATCTTTTTTTTTCGTTCCAAAAATCCCAATGACGTATATCTGTAAATATGCTTATACATATATGTATTTATTACTTGTATATATATTTTAAAACCAGATATAAGAATTGCATTCTCTGTATATGTTTATGATATTTAGTTATATTTGCTACAGTCTGAGTTTGGAGAAAAGATTACATGACCCCACAGGAAAATACACCCAAATACATCAAATGTTCCCAAGATTTAATGCAGTGTTTTAATAAAGTTTATTCTTTCACAAAACAGCTACAATTGAAGAAACAAACTTAAACGGTAATGTGTTTTAATAATGAACTAAAGTTAAATCAAATCAGAGTAAATTCCTTTTTTTCTTTTTTATATTTGACACATATAGGCCTATAGTATTTTGCGTGATTATCCTGTGCTATTTTCCAATAATTACATTTTTTTTTATTATTATTATTACTATCCCATATCATAATGTTTTTTTTTTTTCGTTTGTTTTTAATAAAACAAACACTGATTACAAATAAAAACTGAACAAAAACTACATTAAAATAGCAAACACACTTGAAAAATTGAAGACAATCAAACTAAAAATGTAAACATGAAGCCAAAACGAAATGAAACTAAAAATATATAATAACACATTTCTATAGGCCTAAGAATTTGTTGTTGATTTTGTAGGAGGCCTTTTATTTTATTCCACTTTAGATCAATTCATACTTTTTCCAACATCATTTGATGCTTCATTATGCATTATTATTATTATATGAATATTTGTATTTTATTTGTATTTATTTGTATTCTTTTAAAACAAACAACAATTTCTTTTTTTTTCATGTGCAAAAATGATCCTGAACCAGAGGGGGCGTGGTTTAGACAGTGGTTCCCAAACTATGGGTCGGGACCCATCTTTCAGCCACAGGCCCAATCTTATGGGTCGCAAGTAAATATCCTATAATCTTTTTTTCATTATTATTTCAAAACATTATTACAAATATTATATAATGTTTCAAAAACGTTTCAATTATTATTATACATATTTTTTTTAAGAAAAAAAAAGAAAGTCATTGTGAAAATATCAGATCCACAAGCTCACAACGAGTCACATTGCAAGGTGTTGCAAGCTTGTAGATCTGCTATTTTCACTATAGTGATTCAAGTGTTTAATTCATAATTGATTTGTCTTTTAAGTCTCAAAAAAGTTTGGTAACCGATACTCTATAACTAACCTGAGATATGTACATGTTTTTATTAGTGCTGGGATGCGATTAAAAAAATTAATCAAATTAATTAGAGGCTTTGTAATTAATTCATTGCAATTAATCGCATTTTAATCGCATATCAATATTTGACCCGAGAAGCCTTTTTTTTCAAGTAAAACAATTTTTTTTGTACGAGTGAATCAACGAGTGAGTTTTTTTTAAATCTAAATTTCTCATCCACTGGGCCAAGCAAAGTGCTCTGATCGGCTACTTCTCCCTTTGCGTTTGTTGTCTCTTCTTGGTTGGTGCATCGCTATGATCGGTATGCCCGAAACTGAAGGTTCTGTGGTGCAAAAACTAAGTGCGATTAAATCGCGTTCATTTTCTGTAATTAATTAATCACAATTAATCAGTTAAAGTCCCAGCCCTAGTTTTTATATTGATTTATCACACGATTATTGTAACCCATATAAGGCCGTTCCCACTGAGCAAGATAAACGGATACAAAAATATCTTTCTCCATTCAAGTGGATCGTAAGATACAGATAAAAGAAATATATCTTTGACCGATATTTTTATCAGTATCCTACCATCCACTTGAATGGAGAAAGACATTTTTGTATCTGTTTATCTGGCCCAGTGGGAATGGGCCTTTACAGCTCTGCTCTCCCTCTGCCAACCTGGGGAGAGCCCTGAACTGAGCTCATACTTCCTATCAGTGAGGAGTGAGCAGGCCGCTTCATATCACCTGACAGGGGGGGGAAGCTTCCCCGGTTGGACGTAGCGCGTGGAAGGAACACGTTATTCCAACCAGTTCCTTTCCCCTCCATCAGGCGTGTATTTTTCTATAACGTTTTTCATTGATTTTTTAATAATTCTTTGGGAAAATGGAAAAAAAAAAATACAATACATTTAAAAATAAATGAAAAATGTTATAGAAAAAACATGGACAGCTCACATATTAGGAGGATAGCATGAACAAATAATAATTGTTTTTAATGAATCTATCATGGTTAAAATGGAGTTTGAAGTTACAATGGGTGTGTATGGGGAGAAGCCCTGGGCCTGGAGGGCCTGATAACATTTACATCAGATATCTAAATATTGAATGAAGCAAATTAAAAACTGTTCAGGGTGTTCATAAAAGCCTGATTAGACGATAACATTACGATGCGTCCCTTTGGTTCACTCTGACCAGCCCTTGTAGGGTTAATGGCAAATTACAAAATAAACACATTTTCTAATTTTACCTCATCCATGGACTAAAGCTGCATTTCTTTTATTTTGAAGTTTTTTATTCACATACATATGGACGCAATGCGTACATCAGCACGTGTGTGTGATCATTGGATGTTGTCTCAATAACAAGCAGGTGGTCAGACTGGTCACACATCAAGACCACCTGCCTTACCTTACCCATCAAACATGGCTAAAGTGGCTAAAAAAAGAAAAGTCAATGCCGAATGCCGGGTCGGAGGTAAAGCCACGTGTTAACTTTTGGCCCGGCCCTCCACAATATGTTCTGTTGTTCATTAATTAGACGATAAAATTATTTAAAGTGAAATATCCCTTTAAAGACTTTTCGGGTTGAAAAGTAGAGTCTGCCTGCATGTGGTTCCAGTTCCACCCTCTGATAGAACTAATCTCTACTGTCAGGCCGAAACCTCCTCACTCCAAAATGTTCATTTTGGGGAAAATGAGCTCAAGTGGAGTTAGGAGGTTTTGACCGAAGGGCTTTTTACTACTTTTCATTGGTTCAATATTATTTTAACCAACACACAGACATAAAGGGTGTTCAATAGCCCTGATTTATGCCAAGATCATCATTCAGATCATGACAAGTGACAAGCCAGTGGGCCAATTACATGAGTTATATTTCGTCGTTGTCGGGTGGAAACCTTGTATGTCCAAAACCGTTTGTTTTGTATTTATCATTTTAAAAATGATTTAAACTAGTGAAAACAGCAGATCACAACACAACGCCTCGCGGTGCGAGGCGTTGTGTGCTTGTATTAAACTGTTTTTGTGCAAACAGTTTAATTTTTGGAGCTGTGTGGAACACAAGCTCCCTATACGTGGCCGTGTGTGTGGCCGTCCGTCCGTGTCTGTCTGTATGTAGCCTCAAAGTTTGGCACGCTACTCCTCCCACAGTTTTTGCACCACACACTCGCGCCATATGTCAAATCGACCGGCTTACTCGGGAATCGTGTGCTAGTAACTTGCTAAGAGAAAGGTTCTATAGTTTAATTGATATTAATTTATTAGTAAATTAATTTTCCCCATTGACTTATAATGGGAATTGCAAGTATTTTTCTCTCGTAAACCATAGGAGCTACAGTTTCAAACCTCGGAGAGGAGATTCATAATGATTTTAAGAATGAATCCAAAAATAATTACATCACTCGGCCTCATGGTGGCGCTATAACGGCCCACTTTGCGTTTTGCCCCGTAACTCTTGAACCGTAGATCGGAAAATTAAAATTCTTTTTTCCCTGGATTCCTTGGGTCAAGACGCATCTCCCCATATAGGCCACGCCCATTTGCGCCAGGATAGATTTTCCGCCATCTTGAATTTTCTCCAAAACACACTTTTTGCACCTTTTCCTACATATTTTCTTCAAATGTCACAAAAATCGGTACACATGATCCTGGGTGACCAGAGAGGTGCTACACACACACACACACACACACACACACACACACACACACACACACACACACACACACACACACAGCTCCACTTCGAACAGAGGTTCGATTTTTTCCTAATGGCTGGCCTGGACCGGCCGGGAATGAACCGGCCGTTCAGGAGTTGTCCTGCTTTTCCCAATGGCCAGCACGTCCCTGCTTATTCAATACTGACGACTTCAGCAAACCACAACATGACCTAAAGCTATGTTTCTGCTCCTGACCGCATCAGAAACCCCAACATGATATTGATCCCAGGCTAACTGTGTAGCATCCATTCCAAGGACAATAGCATACTGATACTGAGGGCTGTATTTTGATTGGCTTAAGTGCAGCTCTTATGCCTTAACTTAAATGCCTGTCCATACTGTCTCTGACCACCAAACTTTTCATCAGAGAGTTCTGACTTTCCAACGTGCAGCTTTCTGAACTCTTAATTCGGGGTGATGCTTTTCAGAAGATGCGAGTGACGTAATTGTGTAGTTGAACCGAACCTTTCCGACGAAAGGTTTGGTGGTCGGAGACAGTATGGACAGGCCTTTAGACTAGTTAAGGCATAAGAGCTGCTACTTAAGACAATCAAAATAGAGCCCTGATAGTTCTGGTGTTATCAGAGTCATCTTTTCCTTTCTGTTATGATATGACTTCTTACTGTCTTCACCTTTTTGCATTTTTTTGTCAATATTATTCTGATTGTCGCTCGCTACTCTTAGCTGTCTTTTTCTCCCCCTCTGACCTGTAACTGTAGCTGACCTAATGTAGCTGACCTGTAACTGTAGCTGACCTAATGTAGCTGACCTGTAACTGTAGCTGACCTAATGTAGCTGACCTGTAACTGTAGCTGACCTAATGTAGCTGACCTGTAACTGTAGCTGACCCAATGTAGCTGACCTGTAACTGTAGCTGACCCGTAACTGTAGTTGACCCGTAACTGTATAACCGACCTGTAACTGTAGCTGACCTGTAACATAGCTGACCTGTAACTGTAGCTGACCCGTAACTGTATAACTGACCTGTAACTGTAGCTGACCTGTAACTGTAGCTGACCTGTAACTGTGTAGCTGACCTGTAACTGTTGTGCTGCCTTCCAGGCTATCTTGCAATCTCGTTCCATTCATCTGTCACAGATTAAATAAATAAAAGTTCATCTCCAGATTTTATAAGTATATTTCATGACACCTAAAACTCCCCATCCATTGTTTCTGTGCAAAGTGCTTCATTGATAATGAACAGGGGCGTCACAAGGGGGGGAAAGTGGGACTGAGTTACTAGGGCCCAAGGTGGAGGGAGGGGCCTTAATTATATTATACTTTAGCTATTGAAAAATAGCAGATATACAAGAGTGTGGCACAAGTGCCGTGCCGCGAGCTTGTAGATCTGCTATTTTTTTGAAAAGTCGTGAAAACGTGTGCAAATCTTTGAATAGCCTATATGTATTTTTTAAGTGAACGTTTGTAACTCAAATTTTGCTTCTGGGGGGTCCCTGGAACTAAATATTTTGAGATGGTAAACAAAACCTTATCCACGTGTTTCCAACGCCCCATAGTGCATTGCGCAGACGCTGTACCGAGCTTCCGGCGCCGCAGCCGAGTGTGATTTACAAGCTCACAACAGGCTGCATCTGCGACGCGACGTGAGCTTGTATGTCTGCTGTTAAACCGGAAGTGTGGTCAAAATAATCTCCAGTCGCCTCCAGCAAACTCCCGCGGAAAGAGGTGGATAGAAGGATTTGACACAAACTTTCACGATTTTTCAAAAATAGCAGAACTACAAGCTCAGTGAGTCCTTGTACCCAGGGCCCAGAGTTTGGGGTGACGCCCCTGATAATGACCAACATGACATGTCATCGTCTTCAGCATCAGACTGCTGACCACATGGGACACTGCTTGACCTCTGACCCCTGGAGGTCACGGCAGGTTGCCCTCATTAGTGACAGCCCCCCCCCCCCCTCACCCCCCCCCCCCTCCTTGACCACACAGAGGCAGGCGTTGTAACCCTGAACATAACCTTTGACCTCTGAAACTTCACCTTCACTCCGTCTGACACGCACTCGTCACATTCACACGCACGCACGCGCACACACACGCACGCACGCACGCACGCACGCACACACGCACGCACGCACGCGCGCGCACGCACACACACACACACACACACACACACACACACACACACACACACACACACACACACACACACACACACACACACACACACACGCACATACACACACACACATGCACTTGCACGATGCACCAATAGGTAGAACACCTGCTTGTTATTTTTCTTAGATTACTATTTCTATGACGTATTGATGTATTGATTACCTTGCTTATTGTAAATAGCTCTGGATTAAGAGCGTCTGCCTACATTATAAAGTGTAAATTGTATAATGCCTGACCCGTACTGTACCTGCACAAACCATGTAATGGACAATGCAGACAAACACATACTGTAAATACATAAAATGCATACAGGGTTGGGGAAGTTACTTTGAAAGTGTAACTTGTACAGTTACAAGTAACTCACCATGGCAGTAACTTGATCAAGTTTAAAGTTATACCCCTGGAGAAATGTAACTTACATAGAAGAGTAACTTGATTAACTTGAGTTACTTTTTTTTTCAGTGTTAAATTGAGAATGTACTTTTGGTGTACATGAAACAAAATATAATATCCTATAAAAAAAAGTCACATGCCAGCAACTGAGTTTTATGATTTATTTCAAAAAGGTTGACATTTTCTTTAGTAAACATCTGTGTTCCTAAAACACAGATTTTGATGACATGACTCTAGACATACTGTGTACCGCTTTGTGTGATTTTAGGGCAAAATCTGTAGGAGCAGTGTCCGAAAATCGGCCTGATCGTGGCGCTAGAAGAGGGCCATGTGAGAAATGAGGGGTGACTGACAGACTGACAGCCAGTGGATGTTTTGATAGTAACTGTGACCTGACGGTCGCAATTAAACACAATAATCTACATGCATTCACACACACACACACACACACACACACACACACACACACACACACACACACACACACACACACACACACACACACACACACACACACACACACACTCAGGGGCCCCCGCCAGCCAACAGACAGAGAAAGGAAGCTATTGGGCGAGAGAGGAGCGGAAACCAGCGATGAGCGTCCGAGAGGAAGCGAGAGGCGGGGGGGCGACGGGGGGGACGGGGGGGGGGGGGGGGGGGGCTTCTCTATTCAAAGCCCCCCCCCCCCCCCCCCCCCCCTTTTCAACGGACGTGTGAACAAAAGCGTCCTCAAACTGTTGGGTCTGCAGCCTAGGGTGTTTACAGAGCTTGTATCTATAACCAACAAATCAAGACCCCCCCTCTATGCCCCCCCAGACCCCCCTCCCCTCCCCTCAACAACCCCCTGTACGTCCCCCCAACCGGTGTTGCCAGAGTTTGCGAGAGAATCAAGCAGGCCGGGTCTACGAAAGCAATAAGCCCCAAAATGAAGAAACTATTGGCCGCATCAGCGAGCGCACGCACGCACGCACGCACGCACGCACACACACACACACACACACACACACACACACACACACACACACACACACACATACACACACTCTCAAACGATAAAATATAGGTTATTTTGAAAGTGGATATAAGGGGTGGCAGTGCCCAAATTTGGAGATAACTGCCATCGCAGATACCGCCACCTGTACTGTGCATGCGTCACCGCTAACAGCCGCATGCTGAAACAATGCCCAAATTTGGAGATAACTGTCATCACTGATACGTCTGGGTTCTCCAACATTACTTCTGAGACTCAATCCCTCGTACACTAGTGTGCACCCCCCCCCCCCCCCCCCCCATAACCCAAACTCTGCACATAATTCAATTATGTTCATATCGATGGCCAAAATGCAAAACCTCCTGTCTGCAAATGTCATGATTTTTGGATTTCACTTGAAATGAAGACAACAGGCTATGCTTCACAACATGGTCAGTCTGTCTGCAAGATCAGATAGGTTTTAATGTTGAACACACATTTTCTTTTTCATTTTCCCAACAAAGTGAATTTTTCAGATAGGATTTTTTTTGCGTTTTGGTCATCGATATGAGCTACCCCAAGAGCTGAGTATAACCTCGCCCACCAGGCTTTCTTTTCTGAGAGAAAGCCTGGTGTTCGTTCACAACATGCCGTTTGGTTTCCGCCTAGAGCGCGGAAACCACTAGAAGAAGCGGCGTCGCTTGGTTCCCTCCGTTTGTTTCCCCAATCCCTATTAAAATGCTCCAGTAGCCTCGTGTAGTCTTGCCAGTCGTTAAAAGTTGGACTAAAAGATGCATATCCCAAACGATCTTTTCAAAAGCAAAACTACTCTGCATCAAGGAGTTTAATAGGTAGGCCCTAAAGGTATGTCCTTGAGTGCAGGGGAATTATTTTGGGTTAAAACTGAATCCGGTTTGATCTTTCCGGCAAATTGTAGTCCTTTGAGGACTAGGCTACAACATGACGTTTTGTGGTTTCCGCTCCAGACCGGTTACAAACCCGAAAAGTGAAGTGATCCCAGACTAAGCTGAGTAAACCGCAAACCGCAACCATCAAATCAACTTCACAGAAAATAACACAAGGCCAAAGTTGCCTATAATGAGCAGACATGGCAACCCCCCTCGCCCCCCCCCCCCCCCCCCTCCTCATTGGGAGCGGCACATTAAGAGCTCCGTCCAGCTGGGTGTGATCAGCAATTAGGGAGGGAAAGCTGTCAGCACGCATTATGGAGCTGCCGCTACACGCTTTTATTCTGAAGAGACAAGGGAGGGGGGGGGGGCGAGGGAGGAGAGAGAGAGACAGAGAGAGAGAGAGAGAGAGAGAGAGAGAGAGAGAGAGAGAGAGAGAGAGAGAGGGAGAGAGATTTTGATTGATTGAAGACTTTATTAGAAGTTTGCATAGGAAAAAGTACAGTTTCATGACGGTACAGTTCACTGGTACAAGGTCTACTAAAAGGAGATCCTAGGAAAGACTACGCTTATTTCCATAGGAAACCATTGACGTATCTCATATAACATTGAATGACAGACGGATAGAACACAGTACTATGCAGTAGATATAGTCAGGTAAAAAAGGGAAAATTTAAAAAAAATAAAAATAAATTAAAAACATACAGTAGGTAAATACAAAGAAGGGCCAGGGGACGGTTAC
Organism: Nannobrachium achirus; assembly: GCF_963921795.1. Taxonomy (NCBI): domain Eukaryota; kingdom Metazoa; phylum Chordata; class Actinopteri; order Myctophiformes; family Myctophidae; genus Nannobrachium; species Nannobrachium achirus. The sequence continues at coordinate 2,810,864 of NC_137821.1, read as the reverse complement.
ATAGGGCTGGGCTATCTTTGTTTTTACCAGTTGCGAACGGCTGCTGCCTGTAAGTGGTTTTTCAGGGCGATTTTAAAGGATGCTAGTGATCCACACTCCTTTAAGACCTTCGGTAAGGCGTTCCACAGTTTTGTGGTATAGCAGAAGAACGAGTTTGACCCTTTGTAAAGAGAGACAGAGAGAGAGATGTTGTAGATTAGAGTTTATCATGATTGATTATGTGTGATGTTATAGAGTAGATCATGTATTCATTGATCATATTAATATCTAGGTCTGTGTAATGATACTAATACTTGATAGTTAGGAGTAGAGAGGTCTTTAGAAGGCCTCAGTAACATGTTGTTTTGGTAAAGCCTATCTTGTTATGGTACAGCTCGTTCCAGAGGCCTTGAAGCCACACAGTATAACTCTAGTGTCGGACCATTCTTCTTGGCAGAACTACCTTACCACTGCCCAGAGTGTTAAACTGTACTTCTGTCCATGATATCATGTTATATAAACTTGACCACCACCACCTAATATGATTGTCTTATCTCCTCATTTTCTCATGATTATTGATTGATCTGAATTCCACCACAGAGACCTTAAGCTCTTGTATCAGCATTCAGCACCATGCCAGCTCCTGATGGACATGTTCATCCACAGACAGACAGAATGAGCCCTCAACAATATTACCAGAATAGATTATTATAAATGTAATCCATAAATGTAGCGACCGTACCATACTGCCCTACACAGTAAATACATTTACGGACAAGCATATTGAGATGTTGCCACTCTATAAAGCATGCACACCAGTCGGTCTTCTCCACCCAGACCACGTCTAGTGATGGAGCACTGCTGCACCCGTGCTGGAGCAGGCAGCCTGAAGGGCCCGTTGCGTTTCTTCCGTTTGCTGCACCATTAAAACGTTTTGGATTTGGCGTGCAATGAATCCACGCTGCGGATCTGAAAAGGAGTCATAAAAGGAGTCAATGAGTTTTTTACCATGTGCGACAAGACACACGAAACGAACTGGGTTCGATCGGGGAAAAAAAGCGCATTGCAGCCACCTGCCACATGGTTAATTCTGAGCCGGTGTGCATGAGGTCATAGAGAATCATTGTTTTCTTTAAAATAATGAAATCGGCCGTAGATTTTTACACTCTGGATGGTACAGAGCACAGTGTCCATCTTCAACCGCTTATCCGGAATCGGGTCATGGGGGTAACAGTTCCAACTGAGACCTCCAGATTTCCTTATCCTGAGCAACTTCCTCCACTCCCTCAGTTCCCAAGCCAGTTTGGGTGCATATCAAATTGGAGTCGTCCAAAAAAAGTAAAGTTCCAAGTAAGTTTATAATCAATGTGTTACTGTAAAGGATAATATGAAGATGTTACAAACCTGGTGCCCCCCCTCCCCTCTCCCCCCCTCCTCTTTGTCAATGCTCACTGGCACAGGAGGTGATTCCTAGTAGCACCCCCCCCCCTTTCACCCCCCCCCCCCCCCTGCCCAAAGCTTCCCCCCTCAACAATAGGGACATCATTAACTTTTTGCTCCGTCGGAATGCTGAAAGACCCCGTCAAACACCCCCCCCCCCCACTACCCCCCCCGCAGCCCCCACCGCTCCTCATTTGCGGAGGCCAGGTGTGCTGGACTCAAAGCGGGGGGGGGGGGGGGGGGGGGGGGGGGGGGGGGGGTGTAGGAAGCATTGGAGCATTGTGTGGCCCCTGAGCTTGTGTGTGTGTGTGTGTGTGTGTGTGTGTGTGTGTGTGTGAGATGGCGTGCATTCTAGCTGAGCCTTTGCAGGTGCATGGATCTGCATAGGAAGGCATCTGTGTGCAGAAACACACACACACACGCGCACGTCACACGCACACACCCACATGCGCGCATAGTGCATGGCTGATGTTGCATGTAAGCTCCACACAATGTGATGTGACGTGACGTGTGTGTGTGTGTGTGTGTGTGTGTGTGTGTGTGTGTGTGTGTGTGTGTGTGTGTGTGTGTGTGTGTGAATGTGTGTGTGAATGTGGTCATTGTCTGCGTGTGAAAATGTGTCCAACAGGTCACTGGAGGACGGATTGGGGTGTGTGTGTGAGAGAGAGAGAGAGAGAGAGAGAGAGAGAGAGAGAGAGAGAGAGAGAGAGAGAGAGAGAGAGAGAGAGAGAGAGAGACCTTGGCAGAGACATAGAGAGAGAGGATTAGCAGACTAATTGTGTGTAATAGGGGTGCAGGTTGTGACAGAGGGTGATCAGAGTAAGGAGTTGTCACCACAGATAACAGGTGGGGGGGGGGGGGGGGGGGGCTCATGTGATCAACTGTAACCCCCCCCCCCCCCCCCCTGTCCCCTCACCACCAACAAGATGCGGATGTCAAACTCTTTGATGTCTCTTTGTGCCGTCGACGTGTTGGACGTGTCTGATATGTTTTTGTTCTGTTATTGATCAATAAATCAATAGAGACAAAATCAAATTACAATTTCAATGTTGATTCTGTTACAGGGGCCCTACAGCACATATAATCAGCTGCCATTGTATTTTTCATCCATGCATTACTCATATTACATTATTATTACACATATCTTTACACATATCTTTACTAGTTTTTATCATTTTTCACCCTATACTTTTACATTACTAATATTACAGCACTACTCTCACTAAAACATCTGTAGAGTTTAGATAGTTTGAAATTTATATTCATAAGATTTTGCTTATCAATTGATGACACCTTGATGGACAAGTTTTCTATTCACTGTATATGTCTTGAGTCTTTTTCACTATTCAGAATGCAAATTTTCCATAGGCGGAGGTATTTTTCAACCCACTTTTCCCCTAGTAAATGATCACAGCATTACAATTTGGTAAGATAAATGTGATGTTTTACACTGCATTTGTGAATTTTCAGGGGTTAGCTCACATTTGGTGGGTCAAGAGAAGCCACAATCATTGTAGTTTTGTGTCCACAACTGTTCTAATTTGGGCATGCATTTTAGGCGGATTTTTCCCCTGGACCCCCCTGGGGTTCAAGTGGTTAAACCGTAGCTTGCTGGCTGAAGAGAAACACTCCAATTCCCACAACGCAACGGGAGATCACGTGATCAGGAAGTCTGGTTCCCCTATACAGGCCAGTGTTAAAAAAAAAAAGAAAAAAGAAATTATAACAATTGTTTAAATCATTGTTTAATCAATGGCATCCAATGTGATAAATAAACAAGGCAGGTGATCATAGTGAAAATAAAAAGAAAGCTATGTGACATACTGGAAAGAGACAGCCCAAAACCAAAGCAAAATGGAATGCTATCTGGCACTAAAAAGAGAATATACATTGGCAGAATATCTGAGCACGGTAAACGGTGACCACAGTTTTCCAGATTTATTTATTTATTTATTTATTTATTTGTTTATTTAGACGGGACAATGCATATTAATGAACACTACATGAATGCAATGTAAATACACCGGAATTAGCAAGAATGCTAAATTTCATCCGTAGTCCCCACATGAAGACAAAAACAAAACAAACAAAAACAAACAAAAAACAACAGACATAAGGAAAACCAAAACAGGTTGACGAACAAAAACACAGGAGGGGAAGAAAGAAAAGGCATAATGTGGAGGGGGGGGGGGAGGGGGGGGGTTGCGTGGGGGGGGGGGGGGGGGGTTGAAAGGCGGGTGTATGGTTGTGTGTGTGCATGCGTGTACGTCTGGGAGTCATGTTTGTGTTAGCGTGAGTCTGTGTAGAGGCTTCCAGATAGCAGCCTAGGTCAGAATGTCTTTTCCGCTGGTGTCAGTGCGATAATTGTCTCTCCGCGATGTTTGGGCTATGAGACATCCTTGGCTGGAACAGTCCAGAAGACACAACAACAGGTGTTTGAGGGTGGGAGGGTGGGAAGAGGGGGTGTGGGGGGGATAGGCTTTCTTCACAGTGTCAATGGGAACCTTGCGGGAATGGGGGGGGGGGGGGTCCAATCCGTTGAATTCAGCTTGTTTTAGAGCGAGTGAAATAGAATAGAGTATTCACTCTAATGTCCGTTTCCTGGTCCTCTGTATAGGGCAGTGAGTCTCTCCATCAAAGTTTACGATCAATCTCCATGTTGTTATCTCCGTAATGCCTCAGCTCAGCGATCAGTGTTCGCATCAGTCCGGGCACACGGCCCTCTCAGTTCATTGATCGCCCCGTTCAGAGTACCCACAGCCCTACCAATTTCAATTAGCATGGCAGGCAGCTTGTTGGCTCCTTGGATTGCTGCCGTCTTGCAAATCTTCCGATAATCCAGGGCAATGCTCGTGACCAATCAGAAGAAAACCTGTTATCATCGTTCCGAAAAGATACGTTCCGAAAAGATACTTGACTCCCCCGAGCCAGTTTTCTTGATGAGAAGTAATCCATTGTTAGTAGTTTGGTAATTCCGAAGACAGTGTAGAGAAAAACTCTCCTTAAAGCAGCGGGAAGACACATGAGGGAGGGAGAGGGATAGAGAGAGATAGAGAGAGCGACCGCCTTCGTTGAGAGCTAGAACAGGTGAACTTGAGAGCAACGTTGAGGGCGTGGGAGTGTGGGGAACACACACCACTGACTATTGCCGATGATGGAGAGGTTATATAGCTTTATGTATTGAGAGGTACTCTTGCCGACTGTTTTCGTTAGTTAGTTGTTAGTTGTTTCTCATAAGCTCATGACCCTCCTTGCCCATCGGCCCCCACCGTTGCGCCGGTAAACAACCCAAAACTTAGGAAAGCCTTGACTAGGTACAGACTCAGCGAACACAGCCTTGCAATAGAGAAAGGACGCCACAGACAGACCCCGCTCCCAAGGGAAGACAGCATACCCACTGCACACAAAATGTGGTGAAAACAGAGCTACACTTTCTAACCACCTGCCCACTATACCAAGACATCAGAGACACATACTGACCACCTGCCCACTGTACCAAGACATCAGAGACACATATTGACCACCTGCCCACTATACCAAGACATCAGAGACACATACTGACCACCTGTCCACTGTACCAAGACAACAGAGACACATATGGACCACCTGTCCACTCTACCAAGACATCAGAGACACATACTGACCACCTGTCCACTGTACCAATACATCAGAGACACATACTGACCACCTGTCCACTATACCAAGACATCAGAGACACATACTGACCACCTGTCCACTGTACCAAGACATCACATACTGACCACCTGTCCACTGTAGCAAGACATCACATACTGACCACCTGTCCACTGTACCAAGACATCACATACTGACCACCTGTCCACTGTACCAAGACATCACATACTGACCACCTGTCCACTGTACCAAGACATCACATACTGACCACCTGTCCACTGTACCAAGACATCACATACTGACCACCTGTCCACTGTACCAAGACATCACATACTGACCACCTGCCCACTGTACCAATACATCAGAAACACATACTTCCCACAGATTACACACACCCAAAGTGAGTTTGAAAACATGACCAATGATGAAAAACACCCATACCTACTGGGAGAAATACAACAATGTAAATTACAATGATGTAAAGGTATGTTTTCTCACGCCAATAAAGCTGCTTTGAACTGTGGAAGAGGAGCTGAACAGGTGTTTCCTGAATCTGCAGCAGCGGTCCAATTAAGTGGGATTTCATCTCTGCTGCATATCTGATGCACACGCACGCACGCACGCACGCACGCACGCCCGCACGCACGCACGCAAGCACGCACGCACGCACGCACACACACACACACACACACACACACACACACACACACTTGACCCCATATAGAAACTGTGCAGTCAGCTGGGGCTTGCCGGTATAGGCCAAAGTGGTGGTGGGCCTGGCTGTGTGTGTGTGTGTGTGTGTGTGTGTGTGTGTGTGTGTGTGTGTGTGTGTGTGTGTGTGTGTGTGTGTGTGTGTTTGTGTGTGTGTGTGTGTGTGTGTGTGTGTGTGTGTGTGTGTGTGTGTGTGTGTGTGTGTGTGTGTGTGTGTGTGTGTGTGTGTGTGTGTGTGTGTGGAGACTTAGCCCTGGCAAAGCCTGCTGCGAGAGGTCACAAACTTTACAGATTCACCGCCTCTGCATGTCAGGACCGATGGAGAGAGAGAGAGAGAGAGAGAGAGAGAGAGAGAGAGAGAGAGAGAGAGAGAGAGAAGGGGGGGGGGGTAGAATTTGGAGTTGTTGTGAAAAAGTCGTCGGGCTCAACGACCGGGCAGGGTATCAGGGACGTGCTGGCCATTGGGAAAAGCTGGGACAACTCCTGAAAGGCCGGTCCAGGCCGGCCATTAAAAAAATGGCCGGCCCACGTGTAAATATAACTCATGTAATTGGCCCACTGGCTTGTCTCTCATGATCTGAAATGGCCAATCTTTGAGTAGCAGCAGCCCACAGAGCCATCACATTGGCCCCTCTGGCTTGTCTAACATCTGAATACCGGCCCACTACTCCCTTGCTTCCCTGCTACTCCTAGATGGTCTACATATGTGACGGAGAGAGTCGCAGCCCCAGCCTTGAAGCCTCAAAAGTCTAGTATCTCCCCCGGACCGGTCTAGTGGTTAAGATATTGGACTTTCGCGTGGGAGACCCGGGTACGAAGCCAGGTGGGGAGGTTCGGATCACCTCCTTTTCACATACAACATCATTAGACTCTATACCAGTAAGACTCCCTAATCTATCTCCACAAATAGGGCAAAAAATTGTTTTTCCAAAATGTTCCTGATCCATGTTGATGACATGAGTGTAGACATACTGTGTAGTGATTTTTGTGATTTTAGGGCAAAATCTGTAGGAGCAGTGTCCAAAAATGTGTTTTTAAAAATCGTCCTGAAGGTGGCGCTATATGGGACAGATTCATGTTGATGGGATGAGTGTAGACATACTGTGTAGCGATTTGCGTCATTTTAGGGCAAAAACTGTAGGAGCAGTGTCCAAAAATGTGTTTTAAAAATCGGCCTGAAGGTGGCGCTAGAAGAGGGCCATGTGAGAAATGAGGGGTGGGGTCTCCGCGTTGCCTTGGCGGACGAATAGGTACCGGCCCCGGCTCTCCCGGACGCTCCTAGCCCGAGTTACGGCATTTTATGTGAGCTGCAGTGGAGGCGGTGAATCTGTAACAACTCCTCCACTTTTGCATCCGTTCTGGAGCACCAGGAGTGGGTGGTCCCCAGGAATTCCCCGTGAGCAGCCCCGTTGGGGTGGTCATTTGGTCATTTTTGCACATTTGGTCACTTTTTTACACCTGGGGTTCCCCCAGGGACCTGGGGATCCCTGGAGCTCCGGGGGTCCTTGGAGGTTGTAGTTTGGCAGGTAAGGAGTGTGTGTGCAAAAGTTGG
>NC_137821.1:2788549-2798549 GCF_963921795.1 Nannobrachium achirus | reverse complement strand
TAATACTCTATCTGCCATTGCTACCACATGACAGCAGTGTGATATTGCCAGGCTATGAGCTAGCCATCGTCAGGGAAAAGTTCTGTCGCTCTTTTCCCATGCAGCAATGCAGAAGTCTGTAATCGAGAGACTAGGCTATGAGAGGCTATAGTGAAACGCGCCCCAGTTAAGCCTACATTTTTCGCACTGCACACCGAGAGGGGGTGTGGGTGTGTGTGTGTGTGTGTGTGTGGGGGGGGGGGGGGGGGGGGTCATAGCACAGGGCACCGCGAAGGGTTAATCTGTACCTGCCGGTGGAAACACACATTCATACGGACGCACACGTGCATACATGTGCACGCACAAACACACAGGACACAACACAACACACGCACAAAAGCAGTTACTGGCTGCCCCAGCTGCTGCTGCTGCCATGAAGGGCCTTTTCCTTTAGAAAAACAAACACACCCCCCCCCCCTCCCATACTTAGTGCTCATCACTGCCATAGCAGCAGAATGGAGCAGGTTCCTCTGAAGGCCCACCGGACTCTTTCAGAGCATCGTCGTTGTTGTTAGGAGACCTGCTATCTCCATGTTTAAATGTTTGGTTTGATCACCCCCTAATCTGTTGTTGCAACAATTGTCACACAAAGGTAGAAAACATTAATATATCTGAAAAAAAGCTCATGAGTCATTATAAGCTACGTAAGGTTGTAGATTTTGGTATTTCTGAAACAGTGCCACGCTGCAAGCTTATACATCTGCTATATTTGAACTTTGAATAGCAGATGTACATTTTTTTTTCTTTTTATCTTGAGAGTGTAAATGGACTGCATTTATGTAGCTCTTTTCTCCAAAGCGATTTACAATGTATTTCACATTCACCCATTCACCCACACATGTCAGAGGAAACCATGCTTGGCACCAACCTGCTCATCAGGAGCAGTTAGGGGTTCAGAGTCTTGATCAAGGACTCTTCCACACATACCGGTACGTAGCCAGAATGAGCTGGGAATTGAACCTGTAACCTTGGGATTCCAAGAAGGTCGCTCTAACTCCTGAGCCTGAGGATTTAGAATCAATATAGAATCAGTAGAATCTTGCTTGTGGCTTAATTATAATGTATAATTTAGGGCTGGGACTTTAACTGATTAATTGCGATTAATTAATTACAGAAAATTCATGGGATTAAAAAAATGTACGCATTTTAATCGCACTTAGTTTTTGCACCACAGAACCTTCAGTTTCGGGCATACCGATCATAGCAATGCACCAACCAAGAAGAGACAACAAACGCAAAGGGAGAAGTAGCCGATCAGAGCACTTTGCTTGGCCCAGTGGATGAGAAATTTAGATAAAAAAAACTAACTCTGTGATTCACTCGTACAACAAAATGTGTTTTACTTGAAGAAAATGCTTCTCAGGTCAAATATTTATATGCGATTAAACATGTGATTAATTTCGATTAATTAATTACAAAGAGTCCCAGCACTAGTATAATTAAAAGCATAACTATCATAGCATCTTTTATTCTGTTTTTTAATTTCCTGAAAACTAACAGTTCACAAGGTTTCCAAACCGACAGCGAAAATATCGCTTTAGTCTACCCCCCCCTCCACGCACACACACACACACACACACACACACACACACACCCAACCGACCCCCCCAACACCCCCCCACATTTAAGGGACAGCAGCACAAAGGGGGTCCGCTTGGCCTGGCAGGGGTCTTTACCTGTGAATGGACCTCCCAGTGCGCCCCCCCCCCCCCCCCCCACCACACACACACACACACACACACACACACACACACACACACACACACACACACACACTCACACACACACACACACACACACACGCACACACACGCACACACACGCACACACACGTCATCCTCTTCCACTGTGATTATCTGCTGGTGGTGAAAGGCTCTTGTCTGTCTGTCTGTCAGTCTGGTGAAAGGCTGTTGTGTGTCTGTTTGTCTGTCTTCACAGACGTTTTGAAAACACCGGCCATTCACACCACCTCAGACAGGAAGCAATGAGTGTCTGTGCGTGCGTGCATGTGTGCGTGCATGCGCATGTGTGTGCATGTGTGCGTGCGTGTTGGAGGAATGGAACATCATTCTAACTATATTCCCTCATTTGGTGTTTTGATGACTGTGGTGGAGAGCTCTGTTTGAAGGGATAGTTTACACAAAAAATATAAATCACTCTCACCCCATGAGAGAGAATCCATGGATATTGTTTTAGTTGTTGTCGCATTCCTACAATAATTTGAGAACCAGCAGTTGTTCCCTATGGAGACACAAAGAGCCTGCTTTCAGTGCTTTGTTCCCTATGGGGCTTTTAAGCCGTGACATCAAGCAGATTTATTATCAATATCTGTCCCTCGCTATTTCAACAGATCTGAGACAAAAATAACGACTAAAGTATAATTCTACCACTTTCCTTTCAACAACAAAGAGAAGAAAAAATTAGTAAATAGTAAAAATAGTAAAAAGATTCACGGGTGCTGGCCTGCTGGGGCCTTTTGGCCCCAAAGGTTCTCCTCTGCCTACAAAATGATGTCAGACTTAACAGCCCCATGGAGACACAAAGATTGTCCTCAAATTATAGGCGAGGCAAAAACTATGGCTGTTTCTCGATCGCAGGCTTGGTAACTGGGTTCTTGGGTCCTTGATAGTTCAGACTTGCAAGTTCGCCTTGGGAGTAAGAACTTCCGAGGACGGGAGGACGCACGTCGCTGATTCTGGGATTGGAACAGTACTTACTGCAGCGTACTTGGTGACGTCACCACCTCAGCTTGTCCTCTGTGTGGATATGCCCAGAGCAGATCTACAAACTAACAACTCGTCTTAATGCAAAGCATTGTTAGTTTGTAGATCAGGGTTCTTTGTAGTATAAAATAGGCATAGGCACATGCACTTTACAATATAAAAATATTATACAAACACCACTGTTTACAATGTACAATATAGGCATTTAGCAGGTGCTCTTAATCCAGAGCTATTCAAATAAGTGAGGACATAAAACCACAACGTAGCCTATTCTCTTTTATATAAATGTTAAAACGTTTTTGTTAATATGCTTATAATGTAGGGTTAGGCCTATCAGCCAGGAAAATAAATACACAACTTGGCATGTATTATGATAGGCGTCTGGCTACTGCCCGATTGTGTAATTTATGAGAGCCTTAGTAGGCTACAGACCCTAATGCATTGCCACCAGAAAAATATAGCAATGCGTCGTTTTCTTTTTTCATGATTTGCGCACCAAACTTTGGAAAGTAGCCTATATGGCATGCCTTGGCTTTATGTTACATAGGCCTACTGTAAACACATCGACACTGTAGCCTGCAGTGCAGGTTATTATCACTGGCCACTCACAGCCACAATTCTAAGGGGATTCTTTTATGAACTCATCTTTGTTTTACATTGGATAGCCTTTCCTGTGGCATTATTTATAATGTGTCATTATTTATGACACATTATCAATAATGCCATATGAAAGTCTATCCAGTGTAAAACAAAATGAGACAGTAGCCTATACTGTCAGGCTTACTTTACATTACTTCAGAGTTCAGACCATTTATAAAATATTCCATTTAACATTTTGACATAACAGCAATTTTTACATTGCGGTGCCACTGCCATTTCGTGCCCACCTATGCTGTATGCTATTATTATTCCATTATCGCATCCTGCATCCGTTGTCATACCTCTGTTGGAGCCAGGAGGAGGTGAGAAGAGAAGCTTCCTGCCTGCGTCTTTGAAGGTCTGGGAGCTCGTTTGGAATAATGTTGATCATTGTAGGTTTAGGGTGGCTATTAGTAATAATGTATTTCCCCCACTGTGTACAAAGTAGGCCTATATAATAGAATATAAAACTAAACAAAATAAACATTCAATATTTAGCAGAGACTAATGGTATTATTTGAAAATATCACTGTGTCTACAATTTAATTCTGCACATCAAAACAAGTTAAAACTTACGTTCACACATAAAGTGGCCTATAAGACAAAATCGCACACAAACCAGGCATAGGAGATGATCTCAAATTTTATTCTCAAAATATAAACAGAATGAAATTGAAGGATAGAAAGAAAGAGGAGAGGAATGAAATGCATGAATGATGTACTGTACTGTATATGACATGAGGTAAACAATTGCTGATAACCTCTTTAATGTGTAGGCCTATTTATTAACACAATACTGCATAATGTTATTCTATTTACCTGATTATGGATGGAGCCAACTGTCACACACCTTGCAGACGTATTAAGCTAAATAATGAGTTCATGAATCCATTATCAAAACATCTTTGGACTGCTTCAGTCTACTGTACTTGTATGTCACACATGTCACAATGGACCATTCGTATACTGTAGCCTACTTAGCATGCATGACACACAATGGACCATTCATATGCATATTCCATTCCTACATATAGCGCATTGACACACATTGTTGACATTGATTGATTGATTGATTGAAGGCTTTATTAGAAGTTTGCATAGGAAAATGTACAGATTCATGACGGTACAGTTCACTGGTACAAGGTCTACTAAAAGGAGATCCATGAAAAGACTAAGCTTATTTCAACAGGAAACCATTAAAGTATCTCATATAACATTGAATGACAGACAAATAGAACACAGTACTATGCAGTAGATATGTAAAGAAAAAAAGAAAACAGTAGGTCTATACAATCAGTAAGTACAGTATATACAATATATACAAGGAAGGGGCAGGTAACAGTAAGTCTAAACAATCAGTATGTACAGTATATACAAGGAAGGGGCAGGGAGGGTAGGGTTGGGCTAGGTTTTTTACCAGTTGCGAACGGCTGCTGCCTGTAAGTGGTTTGTCAGGGCATTTTTAAAGGATGCTAGTGATCCACACTCCTTTATGGCCTTCGGTAAGGCATTCCACATTTTTGTGGTGTAGCAGAAGAACGAGTTCGACCCTTTCTTTGAGTTGACTCTGGGTTGAACGTGATCTGTGGCACTGCCTCTGGTGTTGTAATTATGGACATCCTTAACGTTTATAAAGTATTTTGACAGGTACTTGGGTATCATAGTGGTGTGGTGTATCTTGTACACCAGGCCCATTGCAAGTTGCTGTACTCTGTCATCTACTCTGAGCCACCCTACTCTTAACTGGTGAGTAGCGGTGAGGTGAGTCTGATAGGGAAGGTTAAGCAGGACCCTAATTAGTTTATTTTGGAGTTTGGAGTTTAGTTTTAAGGGCTTGTGGGGCGTCACGATACCATACGTGGACTCCGTAGTCAAAGAGGGGCTGGATTATTGCACCAGCTATGGTCTTCAGTGTGTTGAAGTTGAACATTGGGGCGATCCTCTGTAGGAAACGAGTTCGTTGGTTGATTTTTTGTATTACTTTTGAAGTCATCTTTTCGCTGGAAAGATTAGCTTCAAGGATACATCCTAAGTAAGAGATTTCGTTTTTTCGTGTTATGACCTTGTCACCCACTTTGATTGTGAAGTCATCTACCTTTTTGAGATTATGATTTGATCCAAAGAGGATGGACTCGGTTTTTCCCAGGTGAATTGATAATTTGTTGTCGTTAAGCCATGTGCAGATCTTACTCAGTTCAGAGTTAAGTGTCTTTTCAACCTGCAAGTGGTCCTTGCCCGAGACTAGGAGAGCCGAGTCATCCGCGAACAGGAACAGGTTGCAGTCGCAAGCAGATGCCATGTCGTTCACGTATATTAGGAACAACAGAGGTCCCAGTATGCTACCTTGAGGAACACCACAGCTTACTGGGAGGGGGGGGGACAGGGTTCCGTTAATCTCCACCACCTGTTCCCTCCCCACCAGGTAAGATTGCATCCAGCTCACTGCTGCGCTGTCAAGACCGATGGCTTTTAGTTTCTCAATCAGAATAGCATGATCCACGGTGTCAAATGCCTTCTGGAGGTCCATCATGACCATGCCACTATACTTGCCCTGATCCGCTTCGCGTTTGATTTGGTCAGTCAAATAGAGAAGGCATGTGTCAGTGGAATGGGATTTTCTGAATCCAGATTGGAACTCGTAAATCAGATTATTCTCATCGAGATAACTTGCAATCTGTTCGTAGACTATTTTCTCCATGACTTTGGATATGGAGCTAAGAATGGAAACGGGGCGGTAGTTTCCAGGGTCTAGTTTGCTACCTTTTTTGTGCAGGGGGGTTACTTTTGCTAGTTTGAAGTCCTGGGGGACATGACCCTGTTCGATGGAAAGGTTAATTATGTGGGTAATGATTGGAGCAATGGTGGCGGCTGAATCTCTGAGAAATCTAGCTGGGATTTTATCAAGGCCAGTGGCCTTGTGCTGAGGTAGGGCGCTCAATTTTTTAAACACTTCATCAGTTGTCACTGTGGAAAGTTTAAAGCTGTCTTTTCTGACGCCCAGTTTTTTGTAGAATTTTTTAACAAATTCTTCACCATACCGCCCAGATGGGGCGACCAGTCTTTCGACCAGTGAACGGGCTGTGGTGGTAAAGGTTTTGTTAAGATGGGTAGCCACTTCTCCTTTGTCAGAAATGAGAGCGGCGTCCGTTTTGATGTTTATGTTGTGGCATATGGTTTTTGATTTTAAGCCTAATTGGTTGTTAAGCAACTTCCATAGGTCTCGTGGTTTGTTTTTGTATTCCTCGATTTTGTCGTCAATGTCGTTTTTTTTGGCGGATCTAACTAGGGCGGTTGTCTGGTTTCTAAGTTTCTTGCATTGAGCAGTAAGATGCTCAATGTGGATTTTGAGGTCATGGTTGTATTTTTTTCTAAGCTTTTTGCAGCACTTTCGTTTTTCATCGTATTTTTTGTCTCTGAGTTTAGCTGATTCTGCAATATCTGAGTTATACCATGGCTCTTGGCGGGCTTTAACCCTGGTGGTATTCAAGGGGGCCACGTCGTCTAGAGCATTGGTCAATTTGGTTTTAAAACCACACCATGCTTCTTCGACATCTGTACACTGCAGCTCTGGGGAAAAATCTACACCCGCTAGTTTGAGATTAAAAGCCTCACTGGAGTAGTTCTTCAGGCTTCTAGCAACGACAGTTCTGTGGCCACTAGCCTTGGGTTTGTGTATTTTACGGGTAGAGTAGATCATATAATGATCACTAAGACCGCATACAATAGCCCCGCTAGCGGTGACTTTGGACTTGTCAGTGGTTACGACGAGATCTATGAGGGTTTGAGAGTGCTCTGTCACCCTGGTGGGTACTGTGACAAGCTGAGTGAGGCTGTATTGATTGCATAACCCATCAAAGGACTTGAACATGGGTGCGTCTTTACGCAAAACGTCCACATTCCAGTCGCCCAAAATGTGATACTCAGTACCGTCCACCTTTGCTAAGCTCTCATCAAACAGCTCAAAGAAATCATTCTGATCAGGTGGTCTATAGACAGCGCACATTAGTATGTTTTTGGCATGTTCAAAGATTACCTCAATCCATACAGTTTCAAGTGAACTGTGGTGTAAGTCTGGACGGGGGATAAAATTGACATCATTATGTACATACATGCAAACTCCGCCTCCATACCTGTTTCTATCATTCCTGATTACAGTATAGTTGGCAATTTCAATGCTAGCATCCGTAAACGAGTCATCAAGTTTAGTTTCAGAGAAGGATAAAATCTTTGCCTTACCGTCATGAAACATTCCCTTAATTAACTCCAGCTTTTTGGGATTCAAGCTATTGATGTTTAAATGGACATGATGAAGTCCTGGTTTGGCAAAAACAACAGAGTGCATGTTCTCTGTAGTGATCGAGCCATCGTCGGAGCTGGGGGGCTCTTTGTCTACGACCGAGACAGGAAAGTTTGTCGTGGGGGGGAGGTGGTCATCATAGTCCGGTTGTAGTTGAGACTGAAGTGGGGGAGCGGTGGTGGGGGTGGGGGGGAGCTCAGGTTCCTGTGTTGACTGTGAGCTCAAACAGGAGGAGATCCATGCCTTTTCGACCGCACGGGGGGTCGGTGTGGCGGCGCCGACAGCTTCAAAGCCAAGATATTGCGCCAGCCACGACTGATCACGATCCCTGGGGGGTGGCGGGACCAGCGGGGGGGCATCCGGCTCGACGGACATCTCCGGCGATCCAGCGGCTGCGAGCTGGGCACCAGCATCCTCGGTGACGAGGGGGGGCGGCAGGGGGACATCCAGGTCCACGTCGGCGCTGTTGTTATCGGGCGGCGGCTCGAAAACCACGGCCGTAGCTGGTCACGAGTAGCCTCAATGTTGGAGCTTTGCTGTAGAGAGCCGCGTGGGCAGCCATAGCACTCGTCACCAGTAGAACCCGTGTCGATGTTTCCTCCGCTGGGGTTCTTTGTCTCGGAAAGCAGCTGTAATTCCCTCGTGAGACGGGCGGCTTGCCGAGTGACTACGGGACCTGATGGCCGGTCATCTGCAGTCAGGTTAGCGGCGGCTGGCGGCGACTCAAGCGTCCACACGTTCGGTGCACCGGTTTGAAGTTAATTGATTGATTGATTGATTGAAGACTTTATTAGAAGTTTGCATAGGAAAAGGTACAGTTTCATGACGGTACAGTTCACTGGTACAAGGTCTACTAAAAGGAGATCCATGAAAAGACTAAGCTTATTTCCATTGGAAACCATTTAAGTATCTCATATAACATTGAATGACAGACAAATAGAACACAGTACTATGCAGTAGATATGTTGCGAACGGCTGCTGCCTGTAAGTGGTTTTTTAGGGCAATTTTAAAGGATGCTAGTGATCCACACTCCTTTATGGCCTTCGGTAAGGCTTTCCACATTTTGGTGGTATAGCAGAAAAACGAGTTTGACCCTTTGTTGGTTTTGACTCTGGGTTGGAAGTGATCTGTGGCGCTGCCTCTGGTGTTGTAGTTATGGACATCCTTAATGTTTATAAAGTATTTTGACAGGTACTTGGGTATCATAGTGGTGTAGTGTATCTTGTACACCAGGCCCATTGCAAGTTGCTGTACTCTGTCATCTACTCTGAGCCACCCCACTCTTAACTGGTGAGTAGCGGTGAGGTGAGTCTGATAGGGAAGGGTAAGCAGGACCCTAATTAGTTTATTTTGGGCTGTTTGGAGTTTAGTTTTAAGGGCTTGTGGGGCGTCACGATACCATACGTGAACTCCGTAGTCAAATAGGGGCTGGATTATTGCACCAGCTATGGTCTATTTACAACATTCAAGCCTAAAATAAATCATAAAACGACACTCCGTGGCAAAACGAAAAAAATATTCGGACTGTACTGCGGTCCGTCGGTAACCCTAACCCTAACCCTAACCCTCTCTTGTGGGCGGTCCTATCCGGGTCGTGTTGCATTCTGGGCCATTTGCTGTGGAAAGTCTACAGAAGTCAGCTCTGATGCATCCTCTGTAAAGTGGGAGGATCAAGTTCACATCCGGGAATTTGGTCTCTACTTGGTCAAATGCAGACTTGAGATTGGAAGGGTACTTGGGCAGCAACTTATGACGTATCACAAGTTCACGAGGACTCAAGTCTAGACAAGCATCCACATCGATAAACAGCCTATATCCTCGAATTCAAGTTTCCATGAGGTGCTTATAGGCAGCAATCAGCTGGGTGTAGCTGACAACAGAGTTTCATAATATGTCTAAATGAATGATGTGTGCATGGTAGTCATGGTACTGGAATGGTGCATCACAGGAGAAAGGTCATTTTCTTTATGTTGATTTCCACATGTTGTCATTCAGGCCTGTACGGTTGTCTTGGTCATGTGACTACGCCATCCAAATATGGAGCGTGTTGTCTAACCTCAATGTGTCGTCATGACATCGGGTGTAAACAGATCAGGTCAGCTCTGTATGAATGTATGAGCACGAAAAAACACATGCACATTCCCTTGACCAGGGGTTTTCAAAGTGGGTGACGGAAAAACTTGAACAAATATTTAGTATCATTTTAAACTTGGAAGTACAAAGTTATTTTCAGTCAGTTCTAACCAAAATGGCTGTTAACTCAAAGTTTTCCTCACAACATAATCACTAAAATATCGTCAC
>NC_137821.1:2753549-2783549 GCF_963921795.1 Nannobrachium achirus | reverse complement strand
CAGGCCGCGACCATCAGATCATATGTTAACTGGGGACCCCCACCCTACGAGCACTAAGAATTTGTGGCATTACATTTTGTATAACACGGTTCTATTGTGAAAATAGCAGATCTACATGCTCACAACGCCGTTGTAAGTATGTAGATCTGCTATTTTCACAATTTCTTCCTCTAATATTTGACAATTTGGCCAATTTGTTATTTTATAGGTTAAATTGTCACTTTGGAAATGTGCATATACCTCTATATACACTTAAACTTTATCTTGATTTGTTTACTGTTGAGTGAGAAAACAATGTTACACATTAAGTTAATCATCTGGGGACCCCCTCAAAATAACCTGGGGACCCCCCTGGCGGTTCCGACCCACAGGTTTAGAACCACTGCTTTAAAGTACATTATATTTATATGCTATATGTACATCTTTACCCCTGAGATACCGTTTATGTCACGAGAAAAACATGAAGAATATCTCGTTTCCATTATAGAACAAACTGAAAAGTAACTTTATACTGATATTTAACTACCCCAAAATAGCAGATCTACAAGCTCAGAACACGTCATGTTGTGAGCTTGTAGATTTACACTGATGCTACGCTGTTGGTTTACCTGTGATCTTATTTTACTGAGACATTCTATGATCCTGGACTGTAGTTTAGATGTGACAGCTATCACACTGTGATATAGTTCATAAAGCTTAACTTACAAAAAAAACTAAAACAAAGCAATCATTGTAAAGGCAGCCAAACGGGAGGGAATATATTGTGAAGCCTATAAAGCGTGGTGTTGACAGTAAATCAGGTCTTGACTTAAGGTCTTTGCACACTGCTACGTTTTTCGGGTTGAATATCGGAGTGAATTTCGGAGCGGGCAAATAGAAAAATCAACCTCACGTTATGTCAGTCACGTTTGCACACTGCCGCACCACTCGGTCCTTTGCTCTATCAGTGTGCAAAAACCTTTAATTTAATAATTTTTATTTTAATGCAGCAGCAGTAAGATGACAGCATTAACCAAAGCCTGGTGTTTAACGGATAACTAAACAACAAACTAGTGACGAGAAAATAAACCGAAAATACTAAAAACAAACTGAAAACACAGAAAGGGTTGAACAACTGTACGTCTTTCCGTGGCGTTCCCAACCCTACAGCAATGCACCTGTGACACCCCAAACTGGCTGTAGGCTAGGGCTGTCACCAATCGATTATGACATTTTACATGGTGATTAATTGTCACTCAAATAATTGGCTTGTAGGCTTTGAAGTTGCACATGGTAGATATGACACATAACCTAAATATACAAAGAAATTACTGACATATTTGACAACTTAATACTTTAAAAAGACCATTGATAGTGGAAATAGCTGATCTACAAGCTCACAACGCATAAATAAATTCCAAATATTATCGAATTATCTCGCGGCACCCCTGGACTGTCGTCGCGGCACCCCAGGGTGCCCCGTCACCCACTTTGAAAACCCCTGGACTATAGTACAGTCATTAGCAGTTATGTTAGCCCTACAGGAGGAGAGGTGTGTGTGTGTGTGTGTGTGTGTGTGTGTGTGTGTGTGTGTGTGTGTGTGTGTGTGTGTGTGTGTGTGTGTGTGTGTGTGTGTGTGTGTGTGTGTGTGTGTGTGTGTGTGTGTGTGTGTGTGTGTGTGTGTGTGTACAGTATGTATGTAGGCTACATGATGCCATAGTGTTATTATTATTATTATTATTACATAATGAAGTGATTTAATTAGAAGGTCACAGAGAGTTCAGTGTACTCAGTAATGTGGGTTCATCATCATCATCATCATCATCATCATCATCATCATCGCTCCTGGGTAAAACACAGCATATATACTGTATTTACCCCATCTAGAAGCTCACAGTGTGTCGCAACGCTTGTAAATCTGCTATTTCAGCTCATTATTTTTTTTATAGTTTGACCTTGTTTTTTGTGCCTATAATGACTTGTCCAAATTAAATATAATTTGTTGGCCAAGAATAGTCGCTTGCATTGTCAGCTTGTAGATCGGCTATTTTTGGCGAAGAGATTTGGTGTATTAGTGGAAAATTGAGTGTAGAAAGTATGCTCTTTGCAGATCTGTTTTTACTAAGCATTTAGGATTTGAGATGAGATATAGCGGATATGCAGCTCAGCAGAAGTAAAATACGATATGATTATTGTGAGCATTTTTTATGAGAATAATAGGGCTGGGGCGGACCCTAACCCTATGGATTTGTAGTTATCGCGATAATACATTGCTGTTTACATACGTTATGACGGTATCTCCCCCAAAAAGTCATGTTGTTGTTTTAATAAAATGTATCAACATAATAATCGTGGTAATGAACTCGGCACCGCGTTATGCATTACACAACCGTGGTTATTACATCCACCTCTACACGATAAAACGATTAATAACGATGATATCGTCCCATACCTACTCCACTCTGAACTAGTTGGGAATGGGATGGGCTGGATGAAGCCCATTCTCCAGGGCAGGCTTTCCAAGCTGTCATGATATGAGCACCCCATTCCAAAGATATCAACGCACTGAATGGGAAGTTGTAAAGTCTTTTCATAGTTACAATGCCCTACTCAGTATCTTGCCTACTGCACCACGCAAAGGTCTGAACAGTCGTGACAACTTCCCATTCAGTGTGTTGATATCATTCGAAGCTGCTGATGTGAGTGTTGTGGAGAGAGCTTTCCAAGCTGTCATGCAGTGAGTGACTGAGTGTTGTGGAGAGAGCTTTCTAAGCTGTCATGATGCAGTGTTGTGGAGAGAGCTTTCTAAGCTGTCATGATGCAGTGTTGTGGAGAGAGCTTTCTAAGCTGTCATGATGCAGTGTTGTGGAGAGAGCTTTCTAAGCTGTCATTGTGTGAGTGTTGTGGAGAGAGCTTTCTAAGCTGTCATTGTGTGAGTGTTGTGGAGAGAGCTTTCTAAGCTGTCATTGTGTGAGTGTTGTGGAGAGAGCTTTCTAAGCTGTCATTGTGTGAGTGTTGTGGAGAGAGCTTTCTAAGCTGTCATGATGCAGTGTTGTGGAGAGAGCTTTCTAAGCTGTCATGATGCAGTGTTGTGGAGAGAGCTTTCTAAGCTGTCATTGTGTGAGTGTTGTGGAGGGAGCTTTCCAAGCTGTCATGATGCAGTGTTGTGGAGAGAGCTTTCTAAGCTGTCATTGTGTGAGTGTTGTGGAGAGAGCTTTCTAAGCTGTCATTGTGTGAGTGTTGTGGAGAGAGCTTTCTAAGCTGTCATTGTGTGAGTGTTGTGGAGAGAGCTTTCTAAGCTGTCATTGTGTGAGTGTTGTGGAGAGAGCTTTCTAAGCTGTCATGATGCAGTGTTGTGGAGAGAGCTTTCTAAGCTGTCATTGTGTGAGTGTTGTGGAGAGAGCTTTCTAAGCTGTCATTGTGTGAGTGTTGTGGAGAGAGCTTTCTAAGCTGTCATTGTGTGAGTGTTGTGGAGAGAGCTTTCTAAGCTGTCATTGTGTGAGTGTTGTGGAGAGAGCTTTCTAAGCTGTCATTGTGTGAGTGTTGTGGAGAGAGCTTTCTAAGCTGTCATTGTGTGAGTGTTGTGGAGAGAGCTTTCTAAGCTGTCATTGTGTGAGTGTTGTGGAGAGAGCTTTCTAAGCTGTCATTGTGTGAGTGTTGTGGAGAGAGCTTTCTAAGCTGTCATTGTGTGAGTGTTGTGGAGAGAGCTTTCCAAGCTGTCATTGTGTGAGTGTTGTGGAGAGAGCTTTCCAAGCTGTCATTGTGTGAGTGTTGTGGAGAGAGCTTTCTAAGCTGTCATTGTGTGAGTGTTGTGGAGAGAGCTTTCTAAGCTGTCATGATGCAGTGTTGTGGAGAGAGCTTTCCAAGCTGTCATTGTGTGAGTGTTGTGGAGAGAGCTTTCTAAGCTGTCATTGTGTGAGTGTTGTGGAGAGAGCTTTCCAAGCTGTCATGATGCAGTGTTGTGGAGAGAGCTTTCCAAGCTGTCATTGTGTGAGTGTTGTGGAGAGAGCTTTCTAAGCTGTCATTGTGTGAGTGTTGTGGAGAGAGCTTTCTAAGCTGTCATTGTGTGAGTGTTGTGGAGAGAGCTTTCCAAGCTGTCATGATGCAGTGTTGTGGAGAGAGCTTTCTAAGCTGTCATTGTGTGAGTGTTGTGGAGAGAGCTTTCTAAGCTGTCATGATGCAGTGTTGTGGAGAGAGCTTTCTAAGCTGTCATTGTGTGAGTGTTGTGGAGAGAGCTTTCTAAGCTGTCATGATGCAGTGTTGTGGAGAGAGCTTTCCAAGCTGTCATTGTGTGAGTGTTGTGGAGAGAGCTTTCTAAGCTGTCATTGTGTGAGTGTTGTGGAGAGAGCTTTCCAAGCTGTCATTGTGTGAGTGTTGTGGAGAGAGCTTTCTAAGCTGTCATTGTGTGAGTGTTGTGGAGAGAGCTTTCTAAGCTGTCATTGTGTGAGTGTTGTGGAGAGAGCTTTCCAAGCTGTCATGATGCAGTGTTGTGGAGAGAGCTTTCTAAGCTGTCATTGTGTGAGTGTTGTGGAGAGAGCTTTCTAAGCTGTCATGATGCAGTGTTGTGGAGAGAGCTTTCTAAGCTGTCATTGTGTGAGTGTTGTGGAGAGAGCTTTCTAAGCTGTCATTGTGTGAGTGTTGTGGAGAGAGCTTTCTAAGCTGTCATTGTGTGAGTGTTGTGGAGAGAGCTTTCTAAGCTGTCATTGTGTGAGTGTTGTGGAGAGAGCTTTCTAAGCTGTCATTGTGTGAGTGTTGTGGAGAGAGCTTTCCAAGCTGTCATTGTGTGAGTGTTGTGGAGAGAGCTTTCTAAGCTGTCATGATGTCAGTGTTGTGGAGAGAGCTTTCTAAGCTGTCATTGTGTGAGTGTTGTGGAGAGAGCTTTCTAAGCTGTCATTGTGTGAGTGTTGTGGAGAGAGCTTTCTAAGCTGTCATGATGTCAGTGTTGTGGAGGGAGCTTTCTAAGCTGTCATTGTGTGAGTGTTGTGGAGAGAGCTTTCTAAGCTGTCATGATGTCAGTGTTGTGGAGGGAGCTTTCTAAGCTGTCATGATGTCAGTGTTGTGGAGAGAGCTTTCTAAGCTGTCATGATGTCAGTGTTGTGGAGGGAGCTTTCTAAGCTGTCATGATGTCAGTGTTGTGGAGGGAGCTTTCTAAACTGTCATGATGTCAGTGTTGTGGAGAGAGCTTTCCAAGCTGTCATTGTGTGAGTGTTGTGGAGAGAGCTTTCTAAGCTGTCATTGTGTGAGTGTTGTGGAGAGAGCTTTCTAAGCTGTCATGATGTCAGTGTTGTGGAGAGAGCTTTCCAAGCTGTCATTGTGTGAGTGTTGTGGAGAGAGCTTTCTAAGCTGTCATTGTGTGAGTGTTGTGGAGAGAGCTTTCTAAGCTGTCATTGTGTGAGTGTTGTGGAGAGAGCTTTCCAAGCTGTCATGATGCAGTGTTGTGGAGAGAGCTTTCTAAGCTGTCATGGTGCAGTGTTGTGGAGAGAGCTTTCTAAGCTGTCATGATGCAGTGTTGTGGAGAGAGCTTTCTAAGCTGTCATGATGCAGTGTTGTGGAGAGAGCTTTCTAAGCTGTCATTGTGTGAGTGTTGTGGAGGGAGCTTTCTAAGCTGTCATGATGCAGTGTTGTGGAGAGAGCTTTCTAAGCTGTCATTGTGTGAGTGTTGTGGAGAGAGCTTTCTAAGCTGTCATGATGCAGTGTTGTGGAGAGAGCTTTCTAAGCTGTCATGATGCAGTGTTGTGGAGAGAGCTTTCTAAGCTGTCATTGTGTGAGTGTTGTGGAGAGAGCTTTCTAAGCTGTCATGATGTCAGTGTTGTGGAGAGAGCTTTCTAAGCTGTCATTGTGTGAGTGTTGTGGAGAGAGCTTTCTAAGCTGTCATGATGTCAGTGTTGTGGAGAGAGCTTTCTAAGCTGTCATGATGTCAGTGTTGTGAAGAGAGCTTTCTAAGCTGTCATGATGTCAGTGTTGTGGAGGGAGCTTTCTAAGCTGTCATGATGTCAGTGTTGTGGAGGGAGCTTTCTAAGCTGTCATGATGTCAGTGTTGTGGAGAGAGCTTTCTAAGCTGTCATTGTGTGAGTGTTGTGGAGAGAGCTTTCTAAGCTGTCATTGTGTGAGTGTTGTGGAGGGAGCTTTCTAAGCTGTCATTGTGTGAGTGTTGTGGAGAGAGCTTTCTAAGCTGTCATTGTGTGAGTGTTGTGGAGGGAGCTTTCTAAGCTGTCATTGTGTGAGTGTTGTGGAGAGAGCTTTCTAAGCTGTCATGATGCAGTGTTGTGGAGAGAGCTTTCCAAGCTGTCATTGTGTGAGTGTTGTGGAGAGAGCTTTCTAAGCTGTCATTGTGTGAGTGTTGTGGAGAGAGCTTTCCAAGCTGTCATGATGCAGTGTTGTGGAGAGAGCTTTCCAAGCTGTCATTGTGTGAGTGTTGTGGAGAGAGCTTTCTAAGCTGTCATTGTGTGAGTGTTGTGGAGAGAGCTTTCTAAGCTGTCATTGTGTGAGTGTTGTGGAGAGAGCTTTCCAAGCTGTCATGATGCAGTGTTGTGGAGAGAGCTTTCTAAGCTGTCATTGTGTGAGTGTTGTGGAGAGAGCTTTCTAAGCTGTCATGATGCAGTGTTGTGGAGAGAGCTTTCTAAGCTGTCATTGTGTGAGTGTTGTGGAGAGAGCTTTCTAAGCTGTCATGATGCAGTGTTGTGGAGAGAGCTTTCCAAGCTGTCATTGTGTGAGTGTTGTGGAGAGAGCTTTCTAAGCTGTCATTGTGTGAGTGTTGTGGAGAGAGCTTTCCAAGCTGTCATTGTGTGAGTGTTGTGGAGAGAGCTTTCTAAGCTGTCATTGTGTGAGTGTTGTGGAGAGAGCTTTCTAAGCTGTCATTGTGTGAGTGTTGTGGAGAGAGCTTTCTAAGCTGTCATTGTGTGAGTGTTGTGGAGAGAGCTTTCCAAGCTGTCATGATGCAGTGTTGTGGAGAGAGCTTTCTAAGCTGTCATTGTGTGAGTGTTGTGGAGAGAGCTTTCTAAGCTGTCATGATGCAGTGTTGTGGAGAGAGCTTTCTAAGCTGTCATTGTGTGAGTGTTGTGGAGAGAGCTTTCTAAGCTGTCATTGTGTGAGTGTTGTGGAGAGAGCTTTCTAAGCTGTCATTGTGTGAGTGTTGTGGAGAGAGCTTTCTAAGCTGTCATTGTGTGAGTGTTGTGGAGAGAGCTTTCTAAGCTGTCATTGTGTGAGTGTTGTGGAGAGAGCTTTCTAAGCTGTCATTGTGTGAGTGTTGTGGAGAGAGCTTTCTAAGCTGTCATTGTGTGAGTGTTGTGGAGAGAGCTTTCTAAGCTGTCATTGTGTGAGTGTTGTGGAGAGAGCTTTCTAAGCTGTCATTGTGTGAGTGTTGTGGAGAGAGCTTTCCAAGCTGTCATGATGCAGTGTTGTGGAGGGAGCTTTCTAAGCTGTCATGATGTCAGTGTTGTGGAGGGAGCTTTCTAAGCTGTCATGATGTCAGTGTTGTGGAGGGAGCTTTCTAAGCTGTCATGATGTCAGTGTTGTGGAGGGAGCTTTCTAAACTGTCATGATGTCAGTGTTGTGGAGAGAGCTTTCCAAGCTGTCATTGTGTGAGTGTTGTGGAGAGAGCTTTCTAAGCTGTCATTGTGTGAGTGTTGTGGAGAGAGCTTTCTAAGCTGTCATGATGTCAGTGTTGTGGAGAGAGCTTTCCAAGCTGTCATTGTGTGAGTGTTGTGGAGAGAGCTTTCTAAGCTGTCATTGTGTGAGTGTTGTGGAGAGAGCTTTCTAAGCTGTCATTGTGTGAGTGTTGTGGAGAGAGCTTTCCAAGCTGTCATGATGCAGTGTTGTGGAGAGAGCTTTCTAAGCTGTCATGGTGCAGTGTTGTGGAGAGAGCTTTCTAAGCTGTCATGATGCAGTGTTGTGGAGAGAGCTTTCTAAGCTGTCATGATGCAGTGTTGTGGAGAGAGCTTTCTAAGCTGTCATTGTGTGAGTGTTGTGGAGGGAGCTTTCTAAGCTGTCATGATGCAGTGTTGTGGAGAGAGCTTTCTAAGCTGTCATTGTGTGAGTGTTGTGGAGAGAGCTTTCTAAGCTGTCATGATGCAGTGTTGTGGAGAGAGCTTTCTAAGCTGTCATGATGCAGTGTTGTGGAGAGAGCTTTCTAAGCTGTCATGATGCAGTGTTGTGGAGAGAGCTTTCTAAGCTGTCATTGTGTGAGTGTTGTGGAGAGAGCTTTCTAAGCTGTCATGATGTCAGTGTTGTGGAGAGAGCTTTCTAAGCTGTCATTGTGTGAGTGTTGTGGAGAGAGCTTTCTAAGCTGTCATGATGTCAGTGTTGTGGAGAGAGCTTTCTAAGCTGTCATGATGTCAGTGTTGTGAAGAGAGCTTTCTAAGCTGTCATGATGTCAGTGTTGTGGAGGGAGCTTTCTAAGCTGTCATGATGTCAGTGTTGTGGAGGGAGCTTTCTAAGCTGTCATGATGTCAGTGTTGTGGAGAGAGCTTTCTAAGCTGTCATTGTGTGAGTGTTGTGGAGAGAGCTTTCTAAGCTGTCATTGTGTGAGTGTTGTGGAGAGAGCTTTCTAAGCTGTCATTGTGTGAGTGTTGTGGAGAGAGCTTTCTAAGCTGTCATTGTGTGAGTGTTGTGGAGAGAGCTTTCTAAGCTGTCATTGTGTGAGTGTTGTGGAGAGAGCTTTCTAAGCTGTCATGATGTCAGTGTTGTGGAGAGAGCTTTCTAAGCTGTCATGATGCAGTGTTGTGGAGAGAGCTTTCTAAGCTGTCATTGTGTCAGTGTTGTGGAGAGAGCTTTCTAAGCTGTCATGATGCAGTGTTGTGGAGAGAGCTTTCTAAGCTGTCATGATGCAGTGTTGTGGAGAGAGCTTTCCTAGCTGTCATGATGCAGTGTTAGGGGTGAGGAGGAGTTCACAGGGCTGTCCAGAGGCTGCTCTTCCCCCCAGAGTGTCATCTCAGTGTGTCTGTGATTGACAGCTGTCACCTGCCCGTCTCCCTGGTGACAGACAGCCACGTTCTGAAACAACCTCTGCTCCTTCTCTCATCATTATAGATTTATGACGTGTGTTGCTTTTAAACCACATTTAGTTTTAGCGGTGCCTTGTTGGTGTCGTAATAATGGCAGATTTTTCACTTGTTTGCATGCTGAAAATAGCCGATCTACAAGCTCACAATTGCCACGCTTTGTGAGCTTGTAGATATTAATGTGTTGATGTTAATGTGTTAGTGTTAATGTGTGTTCACATTGGGGCTTTTAAGCCGTGACATCATTTTGTAGGCAGAGGAGAACTCTGCCCCCAGAGCATTTTCTGTCCCTCGCTATTTCAACAGATCCGAGACAAAAATAACGACTAAAGTATAATTCTAACACTTTCCTTTCAACAACAAAGAGAAGAAAAATGTGTAAATAGTAAAAATAGTAAAAAGATTCACGGAAACTGGGGGCAGAAATTCTCCTCTGCCTACAAAATGATGTCATGATACTTAACAGCCCCTACAATGTAATGTCTGCTTTAACAATGTCATGTTTTAATGTGTATTCACAGCTGCAGGTCTGTACTACCTAGCAGAGCTGATAGAAGAATACACAGTGGCCACCAGTAGGATCATAAAGTACATGATACTGGTGAGTATGGGATGTTATTAATATAGTATTTAATATAATCATAAAGTACATGATACTGGTGAGTATGAGATGTAGGGTTTCAACGGTATGAGATTTTTAACACCGTCCGTGTCAACACCGCGGTTATCGGTAACACCGTTTCAACCACCATTGAGTGTCTTGTCGTCTTGTGAGCACTCAGTAGCAGCCAATGCTACCTCAAGCTACAACAACAACAACAACCATCCAACCATACTCAAAATTCAGCTTTGTAAAAAAGCAACAACACTGTTAGTGTTACAACAGCCCTGCGTTTTCTTGTTTGGCTAATCGTTGTTTTTCCGCCTACTGCGCGCTGTGACATTATACAGCCACAGCTAGTCTCCTGGAACGTGCCCTGCGAGTGGGGACGAGACATCATGCAGTCTGATGGGCTGTGCCTCGCCCCGTGGATGATCTGTTGATTCTGAATCTGTTCTCGACACTCCCACACAAGGAACGGCTCCCGGCCTCCCGCGATTGAGAACCGAATCCCATCGTTCATTTAAAAGAGCAGTTCAAAAGAGCAGAATCGTTGGTGAACGTCACATCTCTACTGCGCTCCTCGGGGCAGAGCAGAGCAGCGGATGCGTTTTTCTTTTTATTTAACGGTGTTATCGGTGTGCA
Organism: Nannobrachium achirus; assembly: GCF_963921795.1. Taxonomy (NCBI): domain Eukaryota; kingdom Metazoa; phylum Chordata; class Actinopteri; order Myctophiformes; family Myctophidae; genus Nannobrachium; species Nannobrachium achirus. Next base: position 2,773,325 of record NC_137821.1, on the reverse strand, counting down.
AGTAAAGTACTCTGTGTTGTGCTCCCTCACCGGTAACACCGAGTACCGTTGCAACCCTAATGGGATGTTATTAATTTAGTATTTAATAGAATCATAAATTACATGATACTGGTGAGTACGGGACTCATCAGGCATGCAAACGTGTAGCTTTAAAATATAAAGATAGACAGACAGTAAATCAGGTCTTGTTTATTTTGATGCAGCAGCAGTAAGATGACAGCTTTAACTTAAGTTGGGTGTTTATCAGGCCTTTGTCCTGCCAGGCCAGTATCTGTTCATTCATAGTGTGTATACCGTTGTTCCCCATTGAGCTTGGCACATTTCCTGGGGCAAGCTGCCCAGATCACACATGTCACACGTGTCTTCTTATTCTTTCACTCTCAAAAACGCCTGCAATGTAGTGCATTTGAAACTAAATAGCAGTGCACATCATGGAGTGACCATTGCTTGCCTCCTGTGCATTGTTTTATTTTTATTTTTGTTTATTTTCGTTGCTGAGTGAGGTCAGCAGACACAATGACGTGAGGTGAAAAAACTTGGGTGAAATGTGCCAATCTCAACAGGAAACAACTTTATATATGTTATACAGTATATATATGTTATAGTTCCTGTAGAGAACTATAACATATATATACTCTATTAATGAACACATAGAGGCCTGACAGGACTCCTATCAGGTCTCTATGTGTTCATTCATAGAGTATATATATGTTATAGTTCTCTACAGGAGTCCTATCAGGCCTCTATGTGTTCATTAATAGAGTATATATATGTTATAGTTCTCTACAGGAGTCCTATCAGGTCTCTATGTGTTCATTCATAGAGTATATATATGTTATAGTTCTCTACAGGAGTCCTATCAGGCCTCTATGTGTTCATTAATAGAGTATATATGTTATAGTTCTCTACAGGAGTCCTGTCAGGTCTCTATGTGTTCATTAATACAGTATATATGTGTCTATAGTTCTCTACAGGAGTCCTGTCAGGCCTCTATGTGTTCATTAATACAGTATATATGTGTCTATAGTTCTCTACAGGAGTCCTATCAGGCCTGTATGTGTTCATTAATAGAGTATATATGTTATAGTTCTCTACAGGAGTCCTGTCAGGTCTCTATGTGTTCGAGGGGTTCCCAGTCTTCATGGTGTCAGTAGGACTGTTCACCAACCTGGTGTATTTCGGTCTGCTGCAGACCTTCCCTTACATCCTGCTGAGCTCTCCTAACTTCATCCTGTCCTGTGGTAAGATCATTATATTATCTATTTAACTTATTAATTAACCTAACTTCATCCTCTCCTGTGGTAAGACAATACTTTAACTATTTAACTTATTAATTAACCTAACTTCATCCTCTCCTGTGGTAAGACAATACTTTAACTATTTAACTTATTAATTAACCTAACTTCATCCTCTCCTGTGGTAAGACAATACTTTAACTATTTAACTTATTAATTAACCTAACTTCATCCTCTCCTGTGGTAAGAACATATTTAACTAGTATTTAACGTATTAATTAACCCAACTTCATCCTCTCCTGTGGTAAGACAATACTTTAACTATTTAACTTATTAATTAACCTAACTTCATCCTCTCCTGTGGTAAGACAATACTTTAACTATTTAACTTATTAATTAACCTAACTTCATCCTCTCCTGTGGTAAGACAATACTTTAACTATTTAACTTATTAATTAACCTAACTTCATCCTCTCATGTGGTAAGACAATACTTTAACTAGTTAACTTATTAATTAACCTAACTTCATCCTCTCCTGTGGTAAGACAATACTTTAACTATTTAACTTCTGAATTAACCTAACTTCATCCTCTCCTGTGGTAAGACAATACTTTAACTATTTAACTTATTAATTAACCTAACTTCATCCTCTCCTGTGGTAAGACAATACTTTAACTATTTAAAGGAGCTATAGTCAACTTTTTCTTGAGAAACGGATGCTAAAATAAAAATAATGTTTCGAAAATATTTTATAAAAAAATTTGCTTCGTATATGTGTTTCAATGAAAAAATGACCACAAAAAGCGTAAAATAATGATAATAATCATTTTGGCCATTGTCGGGCAGACACTTTGTTTACATCCTAGTCTAACACTATCAAAGAATAGACTAGAATGTAAACAAAGTGTCGGTCTGACAAAAAAATATTTTACGCTTTTTGTGGTCATTTTTGAATAGAAAAAAACACATGTATGAAGCTTATTTTTTTATAAAATATTTTCGAAACATTTTTAATTTAGCATCCGTTTTTCCAGAAGAAGTTTACTATAGCTCCTTTAACTTATTTATTAACCCAACTTCATCCTCACCTGTGGTAAGAACGTATATTAACTAACTAAAGTAGTTAACTTATGTATTAACTAACTTTCCTGATGGAGGGGAAAGGAACTGGTTGGAATAACGTGTTCCTTCCACGCGCCACGTCCAGCTGAGGAATCAATCCCCTGTCAGGTGAAAAGAAGCAACTTGGACTCATGCATAGAAGGAAGCATGAGGTCAGTCCGTAGCTCTCCCCAGGTTGGCAGAGGGAGAGCAGAGCCCAGGATTACATTAGATAATTGACACTCACTGGGGGAAAAATGGGTTACAAAATCATGGGATAAAAATAAATTGTGGTTGGTTCCGGTTGAAATTTTTGTTGCCTACATAAGTGAATGAGTTCTACTCTCGCTGGTCGCATGAGTTAGAATAAAAGATGAACGTACCAAAGCATTATTATACCAAAAGAAACCAAACGATTGTACCAATTTAAACCCATTAAACCGTTGGTTCCCCAAACACAACACAAGTTATTTGTGCTCCCAACCGGACCAGAAACCAGAAAATGGTAGAATCAGGTCAAACTAGTCAAAGACTTGCCCAAATTGTCAGGACTTTTCAAAAAATTTAGATATACAAGCTCACTGTGCAGCACTTGGTGCCACGATGTGAGCTTGTATATCTGCTATTTCTTTATAAGCTAAAGCATAAAAATAATGTTTCAAATGGTTCTCGTCCTCAGTGCTGGTGGTGGCGAATCATTACATGGCCTTCCAGTACTTTGCAGAAGAATATTACCCTTTCTCAGAGGTAAGAATATCAACTCCTCTCAGAGGTAGGTGAGGTTGCTTTTGGGTTGACCAACAGGACAAGTGTTCATTTGAGCCTGGGACGCAACTGTCTATAAACACAACACCAGATACTGTATGTGTCTAAACACCTGAACGTGGCCAGAGCGCTCTGTCTTCAGCTCTGTGGAATGTAAAATAAGAGCACTGTTTACCTGTAATGTGCTGTTTTTACTGTTGCTACACTTAAACATATACAATAACAGGTGTGAACCCATAGTCCTATTCATAGCTAGGTATTTGGCATAAGAATTGAGGTACAGTATGGTATATTTTAATCACACAGCACCAGAAAGTATAAAACAATAATTTACTTTTCGGGCAAGTGCCTGTTGCCCCTTGGTGTCAACCTCTGTCTTCTGAGGTTTGAATACTGAAAGGGAAATGTCAGCATCTCAAAATAAGTATTGGTGTAGGAGCCTAATACAGGTGAAACTTTCTTTTTTTAAAGTCATACATAAATACTAGACCAATCTACAAGGTAAAAACTAATGTACAGTATATACATAAATAGCCAGAGTCAGAGAGCTATAGTAAAAAATAGTCAATCTACAAGCTCACAACGTATGGTGTCGAGACATTAGCTTGTAAATCATCTGTTTAGCTTGGATATCCCTGGTTGTGTTGTGTCTCTAGGTGTTGGCGTAGTGTGGATCATTGTTGTGTTGTGTTGTGTTTGTCCAGGTGTTGGCGTACTTCACCATCTGCATGTGGATCATTGTTGTGTTGTGTTGTGTCTCTAGGTGTTGGCGTAGTGTGGATCATTGTTGTGTTGTGTTGTTTCTCTAGGTGTTGGCGTAGTGTGGATCATTGTTGTGTTGTGTTGTGTCTCTAGGTGTTGGCGTAGTGTGGATCATTGTTGTGTTGTGTTGTGTCTCTAGGTGTTGGCGTAGTGTGGATCATTGTTGTGTTGTGTTGTGTCTCCAGGTGTTGGCCTACTTCACCATCTGCCTGTGGATCATTGTTGTGTTGTGTTGTGTTGTGTTGTGTTGTGTTGTGTTGTGTTGTGTTGTGTCTCCAGGTGTTGGCGTACTTCACCATCTGCCTGTGGATCATTGTTGTGTTGTGTTGTGTCTCTAGGTGTTGGCGTAGTGTGGATCATTGTTGTGTTGTGTTGTGTTGTGTCTCCAGGTGTTGGCGTAGTGTGGATCATTGTTGTGTTGTGTTGTGTTGTTCTCCAGGTGTTGGCGTACTTCACCATCTGCCTGTGGATCATTCCCTTCTCCTTCTTCGTGTCGCTCTCAGCTGGAGAAAACGTGCTTCCGTCCACCGTCCAGCAAGGAGGTGAGCTTCTTTCTGCTTTCAGTCTAGAGCCCTTCTTCATGAGCGGGACCCACAGGACCCCGCATGATTCTTTAAATTCTTTAAAAAGGCTAAAACTCGTTCTCCTGCTATACCACTAACATGTGGAACGCCCTACCGAAAGCGAGTGTAAACCCCTAACTTCCTTCAAAATCGCTCTGAAAAGTCTCCTCGAAACTTGTGCTGTCGTTGACCATTTTTGGCGCTCGCTGACAAAAACGGCGATCTGCCAAGATCGGGCTGCTCGCCGAGGTTCTGCTCGTTGTGTGTGAAAAGCACTGCAAGAAGATCTGGTCGCGATTATAGCGCTCTGCAATTTCTTCCAGAGTGTTTCTAGATATCTAGCAATTGATATTTGGCTCTGTCGCAAACTGGACATACAGTATGAAAGATGTTGCGCACCCTGGGAAGATCTGTGTTAAATGATAGAAGACAGCATGTGATCACACTTCAACGACAGAACGTCTGTCTGTATGGATAGATGGATATGTCATGAATAGGCTAATAGATCTTTATTCCGAGGGTAAATTCAGGTGTCTTATTGGTAGTGATATTGCTGTTTAAATAATAGTCTGTTTCATCATAATAATATAGATGCTGTTTCATAGCAATATAAAACCAACGCATCTCACAATATGTTGATAAAAGCACGCAGCAGCACGGCTGGTGTTATTATGAAAACATTGTGCGCAGTGCACTCGCTCTGTGTGTGTGTGCGTGCGTGTGTGTGTGTGTGGCAGTGAGAGACGGAAAATCATTAGCGCCCCGATTGATCTTGTGCACAATTAAAATAAAAACAAATGTAATATTGGCTATGTATCGGGGATGCATCCTGGTGAAATATCTGGCAGTGTGTGACCCCTTGTCGGTGATCAATCTAATAGTGTGAAAACCACAACGATATTATGACGGCCGATTTCAAGGAAGTCACTCGTTCAGTGTGAAATACTCTTACCGATCTGATGACTCGCCGACCACGCAATATCGTAGTGTGTTGGAGCCTTAAGCCCATACTTACCTCCCCTCTACCACTGTAAATATATTTTATTTCTTTTTAATTTGTATTCTCCTTTTCTTTTGTTATTGATGTTATCCTATGAAAAGTACTGTGTTCTTTCCATGTGTCTTTCAATGTTATATGAGATACATAAAGTGGTTCCTGTATAAATAATCCAAAACGCTTACTAGGATCTCTTTTTAGTTGACTGTGTACCAGTAAACTGTACTGTCATGAAACTGTACCTTTTCCTATGCAAAGTTCTAATAAATTCTTCAATTAATCAATCGTTCTCATTCTCCAGATGACGTGGTGTCCAACTACTTCACGAAGGGGAAGCGGGGGAAGCGTTCTGGCATCCTATTGGTCTTCTCCTTCCTGAAGGAGGCGGTGCTTCCCAGCAGACAGAAGATGTACTGAGGACAGGTGCATCATGGGAGCACGGGAGGTACTGCCAGACTGTTGTTGACTTCAATCTGGACAGGAACTAAAAAACAAACAAACGAACAAACAAAAGACGACGAAACAACAGGAAGTGCAAAAGGAAGGAGGAGGGGCACATTTAGGGGACGGACCAACGAAACGGACCTTCCTGATTTTCTTTTTTCTTTTTTTTTTTTTGGTGAAGATAGTTTACGCAGGACGTGTTTTGTCCGCTTCTTATCTACGTTTAGACGTCGACGATCACGTGGAGACGCACCGAGACCACCCAGCATCCATAGGAATTCTACTTTGTTTTCTACGCTTTTCGCTGTTAAAATGAGTTTGTGTGGGTCTTCATCTGTGGGGGTGGGAGGTAGAGTCGACTGCATTGACCCATCTAGGACTAGAATTATTTCATGCTTTTACTATTGCTTTAACTTGGTGTCAACTGATGATCATTATATATTTTCTTTTGCAAGTCTTTGAATATATCTTTTTAAAAGCGAACATTTATAATTAAAACATTTGCTTCTGGGGGGGTGGTCCCTGGGACAATATATTTTGAGATCGGGGTCCGCAGCCAAATATTTTTGGGGGTCCTTGACATGAAAAAGTTTGAGAACCACTGATTTAGAAGAAGGATTTCGAAGACATTTATAGAATCAAAAATATTCAAAGACTTGCACAAAAATAGCAGATATACAAGCTCACAGCGCGGCACTCGGTGCCGCGCTGTGAGCTTGTATATCTGCTATTTTTCAATAGTTAAAGCATAAAATAATAGTTAAGTGTTTCAAATCGAACAGATTTGCGTTCCCGGTCGAAATGCCTAAATAGAGCCTCATAGACTTGTATGACATCGCTGTCATCAGTGTTGGATTCATGTGTGTTTTTCAGACGTTCGAACGCAATGCTTAGTAAACGTGACCTTCCACTCTGTTCTTGGTCTGCTCCTTTTTACCGTCGTCTGCACCAAACCTCTTGGCCAAAAGCAGCCCGATCTACAAGCCCACTCCGCCCTTGCTTGTAGATCTGCTGCTTTCGGCTCATGTTCCCCTCAGAATAGGGATTGCTAGGGTTCGGGGGGTTAATGTAAAGATTTGGCGGCCCCTCCTGTAGTAACTCCGAGGACCCCCTAGGGGTCCCGGACCACCTGTTGAAGACCCCTGACTTACTACAGTTTGTCATTTGTTCTTGTTTTGTTGGACGTTCTATTTTGTACGCATTGTGAAAATAGCAGATCTACAAGCTCGGAGGCCTCTGCCTCTAATGTTATGTGACAATTTGGCCAATGTTTAATTTGTCATTTTAGAGGTATTGAAAAGTCCTTAAATTGTCACTTTAGAAATGTGCAGATACCCTCTATACACTTAAACTTTATGTTGTTTTGTTTACTGTTGAGAGAGAAAACAATGTTGCACATTAAGTTATAATGTGCAATCTGGGGACCCCCCAAAATACCCCCCCTGGGGGTCCCGACCCACAGGTTGAGAACCACTGCTCTATAGAAACCCTCATAGGAAAACAATGTTGGTCAGGGTTTGCTACTTTGTGTTTTTGGTACAAAAGGCCTCCCAGGGATGGGACGATATGAAAATTACACGTCACGATTATTGCAGTCTGGCCATCGTCAAAGAAAAGGTCCTTTTCACTCCAGTTAGTCTGTTCTTAAGAGACTACCATTATTGTGGCAAAAATAATCGCGATAATGAAAAGACGATTAAAACTTAAAACGACTCTTTTTGTTTAAACCACTTGAAATCCCAGCATCCTTATTCTGGGAGGAACGTTTGCCAAAAAAATAAATAAAAAATAGCCGATCTTCAAGCTCACAGCACGTTGTAGATCTGCTACTTTTGGTGAATGGATTTGTGTAGAGTGAAATAAAAGCGTAACCAAATGTGCGTGTGGCCCTGTTAAAACACCCCATCTTAAATGTGTACACTTATACATTAAATAATACAATATAAGTTAGTTGTAAAGTGCAGGGTGCTTCCATCTCAATTTAACACGTATAAAAAATAATTTAATACATGTAAAAAATTAAATGCTGACACGGACATTGGGTCCTGCATTGACGTTGTGCACTCGAGCGAAGCGTGGGTTTGTCCTGAACACAGGAACGAGTCCAAAGGCGCATTTCCACTGCAGGGCCAAGCCAGAACCAGAACCAGAACTTTCCAGAACCAAGAACTTTCAAGAACCTGTGATGTTCCAGAACCAAGTTCTGCTTTTGTTTCCATATAACCAGACCCAACCGGGAAGCTCCACTGGTCAGCCTGATTTGGCTGAGACAAAACAGCTGGTCATTTTAACAGCAGCACATTCGGGAATCTAACATCTAAAATAACAGCTGTATGTAAATACGTATATTATTAGTTACTACTTTCTGAATATAAAAAAAATTAAAACAATAGAACGTTCAAACAAGCTGCTATACTGTAGGCTACTGAGCGTTTGGTCGGTACGCTGCCTTTGCTCTAGGGAGGAAAAAAAGCGTCTCCCTCTCTCTCTCTCTCTCACACACACACACACACACACACACACACACACACACACACACACACACACACACACACACACACACACACACACACACACACGGCGCGCGCGTAATGAAATGAAATGCGTATCTCCACTGTAGTTTGTTGTCTGTCTGTCTATCGACGTACATTTTCTTTATTTTTGCTTGGCACCGTGTCTGTTTGCTTATGCACTCGACGCCCGTTTCAGAAAGACGACGGCAACGGAATTTGTTTGAAACTCCTTCATTTAGAACGGATGCTTTTAACTCCTTCTGGATATTTTCTTCTGTCTTCTGGCGTCGCGTCCATAGTGTTTCAGTGTTTCTGTCTGTCGGAATAGGATTTTAAAAATGACGGGGTTGTGTTGTGAGAGATTTCTCCCAGTTCTCCTCGGCGTAGTCTCCGCTCAAGCGGCTCAACCAATCAAGAGCAGTAGCGCTGCTAGCCCCGCCCAAAGGTTCCCAGAACTCAAGTTTAGTTCTACCTCAGGAGCAGGACCGAAAAAAGGTTCCAGGAGGTTCCAGGAACCTTGTATGGAACCGGGCCGTTCGCAATGGAAACAAAACCAGAACCAAAAAAATAGGTTCTGGTTCCTGAAAGTTCTGGTTCCACCTTGCAGTGGAAAAGCGCCTCAAGTGTCCAGCTCTGGCTGCTCCTTTACAACAGAGGTGTTAGTTTGGAGCTCCTCTGGAAGGTGCTGGTTGAATTCCTGCTGGGATGCCTGGCCTAGGGGCACTCTGGGTTTTGAAGCCCACTGTCCAGTTTAGTGGGCTTGTAGATCTGTGCAGTGTGGGGTTTCTATAGTAACGCACTGTGGCTTCTCAGACACTACATGCTGTGTGTGAACAATCAAACGATGAGACGGGTAGATCGCGTGATTCTGTAAACTCACGTCGCAATTCACATTGATTGAGTGGTGATATGAACAAGTAGGCAGGTTTAGTTACCAGACTTGACAGAAAAGGTTGTGAGAACAACGACGGAGCACGTGCGCTCCTGCAATTGCAGTCAAAAGTAGTATGTGACAATCGCTAGCGTCTAGCCAGCACTAGTTTCGTTGTCGGTTTTAGGAGCTTTTGTTTGTTTTTTCCCAGGCAGCAACACTAAACCCTGGTCCTTACATGCAGGCTTGAGTTTCACTGCAGCCTTTCTGGTCTGGTCAAAGCCCAGGTGAGTCTGAGACCCAGGCAGGGCATCCTGAGCTGCCTCTCTCAGGTCAGCATTGTGCTCTTCCATTATCGTTTATCGTGATAAAAAACACTCACGATAATCGTATCGTGGAGATTTAATTTATGGTGATATCGTCCTCCGTCATGAACTGGGATCAATTCACCTTTTATTTGCCAAGTTGCATATTATCCGGTACCATTTAAAGTAACCACTCTACCAACTCTCTTTGACAAAAAAACTGCAGCTCTTGTGAGCTTGTGGATCTGCTATTTTCCCTTGGTGGATCCATTAGCATAGCTCATGGGAATCTTGTTCTCTGCTCCCTGTTTGACTTTGAGTTGGATGTTGAGCGGTCTGTCCAGACTGAGGACACTCATCTCCACCCTTCACCACCATGTGTGCGTCAGCTCTTGTAGTTGAACATTGAATATATATTTTTTAAAGCGAACATTTGTAACTCAAATATTTGTTTCTGGGGGAGGGGTCCCTGGAACAACATGTTTTGAGATGGGGGTCCGCGGCCAAATACATGTAATTTTGGGGGTCCTTGACATGAAAAGGTTTGATAACCACTGATTTAGAAGAAAGATTTAGAAGACATTTATAGAATCGGGTCAACAATATTTAAAGACTTGCACAAAATGTTCACGATTTAAAAAAAAAAAAAAAATAGCAGATCTACAAGCTTGCAGCATGGCACTCGCACTGTGAGCTTGTATATCTGCTAATTTTGTAATAGTTAAAGAATAAAATGAAGGTTAAAGTGGTTCAAATCTAAATTGACACAGATGTGAGTTCAGGTCTAGATGGGTTCAGTTCATCAGGCGGTTCTCCCACTGTGGGCTTGATGGATTTGTCTTCAGAGATGACCGCAGCTTCTCGCTCCATTCAGACCCTCTTTATCTGACCTTCCAGTCACCATTATTACATAATTGTCTAATCGCAATTATTTGACATAATCACGATCATCTTTCATAATCGTCATAATCGTTTCCATTAGGGGTGTGAAAGAATATTCTATATTCGAAGATTCGTTCGAATGTTACAAATAAAAGAATATTCGAACGTAAAAAATGGAGCTTCGAATTAATTTATATTTAATTAAAACAAATCTACCGCACTTCTCGCGAGATTCTGGGTGCATGGAACGTTAAAAGGTGGCTGGTCTCGCAAGGCAGAAGTCTCCATTCGCTGCTGCAAAAGTGGGTTGATCTACAAGTCCACAATACGTCGCTGATCCAATACGTTCATTACGTTGTGAGCTTGTACATTGAGGGTGCCTATTTAGCGACACCGTCATACAGCGAAGAATAAACCTCCAGCTGCTTCACTTTCCCCTCACACTGTCACTGGCCGTCACATGTCGGAGTGGAGAGATGCACTCGTCCGCCTCGCAGACAGTGCACAGTGCAGCGCGCACACACAGTGCTTTTAAACTGGCTCACGTTGATTCAGAATGATTAACGAGTCGAGCTGAAACGGGCGACTCATTTAGTAATGACGGGAAGGCATACAAGAGACTTCCCCACCGAAAACACTATAAAAAAGCATGGATTTCTTCTCTCACCGAGTCAATCTCCCCGCACGCAGCCACGCGGTAACGGTAAAACTTCCTCCGTCACTCACACTGCTCTTGTTCAAACCAAAACATAATCCATTGGTGTGATTTTGATTATAATTGCTCATTTCATGTCGTGGCTGTTCCAACTCAACTCAATCACAGCTGCTGTGAGTGAGGCACGCTTTGCAAGACGATCCGATTCTGCTCTAACGCAGGCACGTGCACACATACATCAAACGGGGCTTGAGCCCCTGCCCTTTTAACAGAGAATTGTCCACCAAAAGGCCCTTTTAGAAATGTCAGCCCCTGCCTCTCTTAACATTCTTTGCACGTCCCTGACCAACGCGGACCTGCACACAGTAAAAAAAAAAGCGATAGAAGCGACTGTCTAGAATAAACAGCTTCGAATTGCGAATGCTTCGAATTATTCGTTATTTTCGAATATTCGAATTTATTCGAATATACGGGGGATTTTCGGGCGAATATTCGAATGCTATTTTTGGCACATTTTCACAGCCCTAGTTTCCATGTCGAAAAATAAAATATTTTTAAAGTTCAAAATAGTGGAAATAGCAGATCTACAGGCTCACAACGCGTCGCGATGCGACGCGTTGTGAGCCTGTAGATCTGCTTGTAGATCACCTATTTCCACTATCAATGTTCTTTTTTTAAGTATAAGGTTGTCAAATATGTCAGCATTTCTTTGTATATTTAGGTCCTGTGTCATATCTACCATGTGCAACTTCAAAGCCTAAAAGCCAAACAGAAATGTAATTGTCAACGACAAAAACACGCAATTAAATCGTTAATTGCAATTATTTGAGTGACAATTAATGGTCATGTAAAATGTCATAATGGTGACAGCCCTACTTCCAGTTCTCTTCTCCCATCTCCCCGGTTATCTTGTCACTGGTGTCCGTCATCGTTGCATGTCCGCGCATGTGAGAGGCGAGCTCCGAAAAGACACGGGACGGCGTGTACACGCCAGACTGCCCAGGAGAGACCCATGGCTGCTGTGGGATTTGTTTCTTTCCAAGCAGTCTTCACGTGGCTGATGAGAGCCTTCACATTCATCCTTGTGAAACCAGATGGTTTCATGGCCTTATAGCCAGCCAGCTCAGTGTGTCTGCTTGGTTCTTTGGGTTCTTGTTGGGTGGAGGCTGTTGAAACAACCTGCTCAGCCATTCAAGGCAGAGCACAGGCCTCCCTGATGGCAGTCAGAGCTTCCATGGACCTTCCTCCACACTTGATGTCTCCCCATCTTGTCCACCAGATCTTGGGGCAGTGCGGAGGCTGATGTGGTGGAGAAGTTACCTCCCTCTGGGCCTCCACAGCTACTGTCCCACCTGCTGTTGTAACCTCATCAGCTGAAAGTTGGTCTCCTTCCAGCCTGGTTCCCTGCCAACAACGCCAAGATGTGGCACTGCTAAAAAACCCCACCTAATGTTAAATTTGTACACTTACACATGAAATCATAAAATACAAGTTAGCTGTAAATTGCCAAAAACAACAATTACAATGCCTACCTACTATAAGAAAAGGGCCCACTTACTAAAAACGATAAACGATTAAAACTATTATGGTCCCATCCTTAAGGCCTAGTTGAGCCTAGTTGTTCCAGTCTACATTATGTGGTCAGCGCTATGGAACCACAGTCTATGGACAGGTTCACTCCTGTAAAACAACCTTTTCATCTATGCCACCTCCTGAATGACATTGTTACTTTACAGAACCTTATATTTATGTCAATATACGTCAATCTTTCCCCCTGAGATGCAGCTTATATCACAAGGAAAACATGAGAGAATATCTGTTTGAAAATAACTTTTATACTTGACGTTTAACCACTTAAACCCCAGCATCCCCATTCTGGGAGGAACATTAACCAAACATAGACGATCTACAAGCTTGTAGATCTGCTATTTTTGGTGACGAGACTTTTCGGTGGAGAGACCAAGTACAGAGCAACGTTTTACTAAGTATAAGCGTTTAAACTGAAGTGATAGTGATGAGTGAATCCAAATGTTATCAAAGTATTCTGAGGCACCCCTGGACTGGTGTAGCGACACCCTAGGGTGCCATGGCACCCACTTAGAGAAGCCCTGGTCTAGGATTCAGTCTCTGACCTCTGAAGACCCCTGCTGCTCCTCTCAAACAGGGCTTGGCAAAGTGACACCTCGTCATTGTACTTATGGAATCATTATCTATGCACACTCTTCTGTAGGAGAGCACTCACTGTAAGGTTTATAGACCAGTGGTTCTCAACCTTTTCAGGCTGTGACCCCCCAAATAATCATCTTTTAACTGGGAACCTCCCCACCCTGACGAGCACTAAGAGTTGAGGAGTTACTGTGAAAATAGCAGATCTACTTGCTCACAACGCCTCACAACGCCTTTAATTGACAATTTGGCCAATGTTTAATTTGTCAATTAGGAGTATTAAAAAGTCCTTAAATTGTCACTTTAGAAATGTGCAGATACCCTCTATACACTTAAACTTTATGTTGGTGTGTTTACTGTTGAGTGAGAAAACAATGTTGCACATTAAGTTAATCATCTGGGGACCCCCCTGGGGGTCTCGACCCACAGGTTGAGAACCACTGGATTAGCGCATATAAAACAGATCTCACACTACTCTGGATGGGTCTACTGGACTGGTTCTAAACGTGGGGTCCCAGGGACCCCCTGGGGTCCTTGAGGGGGTCTCCAGGGGGTCCACAGCTTAAATGACAGATAGTTATAGAAACCAAAATGGACCCTTAACTCAGCATGTACAAATATAAGCACACAGACATGGCTTAATGTTTTGGTTACATTTGTACCCTTTCTGAGTTAAATTGACACTGAGGATTTGACTGTGTAGATTCAGGGGGTCCTTAGTGATGAAAAAGGGGGTCCCTAGTCTGCTGCATATCAAACATGAGGGGGTCTGCATGTGTCATGTGACTGTATAAAAGATCTTATCTCATAACCCTTTCTTCTGCATTTACATGTTGATCATCCCTAATCAGAACAAAACGCTGTTGGTTCCAACCGTTCTTTGTTGGGACTGTTTTATAATAACTGGGTCATTTTGTATGTTTATTATATTATGTTATTATTTTGGTGGAGACGAAGTAATAAGACCCATCTGTGGTGAAGATGAAAGCTCTGACTAATGGTTGATTTGTTACGCTTGTCGGTTGTTTTTTGGGGGAGCAGTGGTTCTCAAAGTGGGGTCCGGGGACCCCCCGGGGTCCTTGGGGTGGAGGGGTTTCCAGGGGGTCCCTGGACTAATGTGTTTAATATAGCATCTTAATCAGTTGAACCACTTTAACCCTATGTACATTGTTTCTTTCAAAATAGCCGTTCTACAAGCTCACAGCACGTTGCGATGCGACACGTTGTGAGCTTGTAGATCGGCAGTGTGAAAGATTTTGAATACTTTTGAAACAGTTTAACAACACAAACCTCGTATGGGGGTCCCTGGCACAAAATGCTTTCAGATGGGGGTCCGCGGCCAAATACGTTAAGTTGGGGGTCCTTGATATGAAACAAGTTTTGAGAACCACTGTTTTTGGGGAGAGCGATTTAATGAACCATTAAAGGAGGCTGTAGAGGTGGTCTCTACTCAACACCATTAAAGGGGAGATGGTTTATCTCCACTAATATACATTAAAGGGGAGGTGGTCCCTACTCATCTACATTACATTAAAGGGGAGGTGGTCCCTCTACTAATCAGGGGGCGGGGTTTAATTGTAGGTCCATGTGCACACATCTGTACAGATCAATAAAGAGCTGCGTGTTTCAAATCCTGCAGATCACAAAGTGTCTTTATTTGTTTCATTTATTTATTTAGTCTCACATGGTGTGTGTTTTTAAGTACAGACCAGGGCCCTTACATTACATCAGTAAGTATAAAGTTTATAAATGTGTATATTGTGTGTTTGGTAGATAATTTCTCTATTTGTTTCTTAATTGCCAATAATCTTCATACTGTCAGAAAGCCTGTTCATTTCTCTTTTAAATCCTCCCCATAGTGATGGCACAGCTTTGGCTCAAAACATTGAATATTGTGGAAAAGTTCATTAGGCCTATTTTCCGTGATTCTGTAAAATAATTATTTGCATCCAGTGAACTATTCAAAACCACATTTTTGTTTTATAATTAATTTAGATTTGTATGGCATCAAAAATCTATCTCAAAATATCACTATTACTCAAAACCTCTCAAACCAAGCATTTACATCAGAGAAATGTCAACCTTCTCAAGTCAGAGTTGCTTGAAGTCCAGTGTGAAGTTTCCACAGTCAGTGTTGATTTAGGGGGCATCTGCTGCTTGCAATTCTTTTTTTTATTGTTTTACACCAGTGTTTCTCAACCACTGTGCCTGGGGACCTTTGCTGTGCCCCTGAGAAGGTGCGAGGCATGGGTGTGCTTGTAGATCTACTTTTTTCACTACTGTTGTGCGACAGCCTTGTATGATGAAGCAGGGCTTTACTTTGCGAAGAAACGTACAAATTTGAAACTTGGAGATAAGAGGTTTCTTCCCGACAGTGACGATATTTACACCCCCGTATTATGTTGGTGTGACCATGGATTCTTGGGACATGAAAAGTTGTGCCCATGCAGAAAAAAGGTTGAGAAACACTGTTTTACACAATATTCATTTATTTTAGATGTTGCTGTATTAACTATTAACCGGTCACCATAATCCTTACCAGTTAATCGTCAAGCACTCTGAGGGAACGCGGACATTATTTGTTGGCCGGCGGATCTCGCCGCGTCCTCCGACGTCTCAAAATGACGCAGAGGGGTGACTCCCCCTGCTGTCTACTTTGAGTAAATGAGGAAGTGATCCGCGGTGGAAAACGACTGATAAATCATAGTGATTTTATCATTATAATGGATAAGCCTAAACAAACCAGTTCACATGAACAATACTGATGTAAAATAAGATATCTGAACGGCTACATTTATTTTATACAATTAAAATGTCATGAGCCAGCACAGTTATAGGGGGGTTTACCCAGACTTCTTTTTCTTCCGATCACCAAAAGAAGTCTGGGTTTCCGAGGCTAATCGTCAAGTGGTCAGAACCTCTGCCGGTATGTATCAGATCAGCCTGTTATAGCGCCACCTTGATCACCCATGATGACATTTCTTAGTACTACTGAATCTCCCTCCCATTTTAATCTAGTTTTTATCTCAGTATATTTAGTCATCATTGCTTAGTTTTTAGATAATAGATGAAGAAGTGCTAAACAAATAACTAGACAAATACCAAGTTCAATTCCGTTATACGGGAGCGTGTCGCTGTTTTTACATGTCATCTTTTCGACAACCAAACCTAACCCTAACCTCCGTGGGTGGGTGAGTCACTAACCTGCTGACGCTCCGTTGTCGAAATGTTGCGTTGTCGAAAGAGCGAGATTTCCATCCATTATACGGGGTATCGAAAAAATGCAAAAATAAGGTGGTGAACAGCTATGTTCAGTTCAAAATAGAAACTTATTTGTCTTAACTTTTATTTAGATTTCATAGCAAGGGAAATTTAAAAACACAGCTTAGTTTTTATTGAGTTTTCATCAGTGAAAAAAGCTAGTTGACAGACATTTTCCACCAAAACACTCTCAGTAGTGTCCGCGACCGCGGTTTTCCCGGTGAACCTGAGCGCAACGGTGGGGGCGTGGGACTCGTGGGAGTGTGGGGAACACACCACTGACTATTGCCGATGATGGAGAGATTATAATGCTTTATGTATTGAGAGGAACTCTTGCCAATTTCATAAGAGACTCGTCGCCAATCGTAAGATATTTAAAAGTAATTTGGGGCCATGATGATTGATAACCCCTTCTTCCCACTTCTAGACTAATAAGGATTTATATTGTCTGTGTTATTGTTTACAACCAAAATTAGTCACGTGTGGCAAGATCGCAGTTCTACTAGTTTTATAGTAGGTTGGCTTAGATTAGAAGCATTTTCAGAAGTTAATTTAATGTTTTCCATTTAATGATTTCCTTTATCCTCATCTAATCTTGCGCTAATGCACACAACTGTTTTCACCAGGTTTTAAGGTCTTATTTTAGTTGTTTCTCATAAGCTCGCGACCCTCCTTGCCCATCGGCCCCCACCGTTGCGCTCAGGTTCACCGGGAAAACTGCGGTCGCCTCTCAGTAGTGTCCAGGCTCCAGCGTCTCGGCCAGGTGCATGGCCACCTCCGTCCAGGGTGAGGCGCTGTGGTCCCGGGTGGCTCCTCCTCCTCTCCCCAGACTGGGCAGGTCCAGGACACTCCCCCTGGGGGAGGGGGGGCGCTCCACCCCCCCGGGGAACAGCAGCCTCTCCAGGACGTCCGCGGGAAGGGCGGGCAGCGGGGCGGCCACGCCCCCGCTCCACCTGGTGGTGTAGCGAGGCGCTGCGCCGCGGCCCGCCCCGGACAACAAGACCACGCTGGAGCGCAGGTCTGGCTCCGCCTCCGGGGGGGCGGGGCTGGAGAGAGAGGAGGGAGGGGGCCGGGGGGCCGGGTTGGTGGAGATGTTCCAGGACCCCTGAAGGTGGAGAGATGATGGTTAGTATCGTTTATCATGATTTAAATAAAATCAAACCTCGGTTCGAAGTGGAGAGGTGAATTTGAGCAGCTATACCCTCTGTGTGTGTGTGTGTGTGTGTGTGTGTGTGTGTGTGTGTGTGTGTGTGTGTGTGTGTGTGTGTGTGTGTGTGTGTGTGTGTGTGTGTGTGTGTGTGTGTGGTCAGCAGAGGTACTGCCAGGCTACAGACATGTCCACCCACCCACATAGCCACGGACATAGCTGTTTATAGGGAGCCGGTTTCACCGCCAAAAAAAAAGAAAAAAACAGCCCACAATAATCGTATTGCAGGGATTTCATAGTGAAACTGTGGTGAATGTAGTTGCTTTTTCATCGCTTAAATCCCCTATGCTTGATGAAACTGACCTGTAAAGGTCCGTTTTACGATCGATTCGCCCCTGAAAACAGCAGATCTACAAGCTCTTACGAGCTTTTGCCGAACGTTCCACCCAGAACTGGAATGCTGGGAGTTCAAGTGATTGACAACGTTCCACCCAGAACTGGAATGCTGGGAGTTCAAGTGATTGACAACGTTCCACCCAGAACTGGAATGCTGGGAGTTCAAGTGATTGACAACGTTCCACCCAGAACTGGAATGCTGGGAGTTCAAGTGATTGACAACGTTCCACCCAGAACTGGAATGCTGGGAGTTCAAGTGATTGACAACGTTCCACCCAGAACTGGAATGCTGGGAGTTCAAGTGATTGACAACGTTCCACCCAGAACTGGAATGCTGGGAGTTCAAGTGATTGACAACGTTCCACCCAGAACTGGAATGCTGGGAGTTCAAGTGATTGACAACGTTCCACCCAGAACTGGAATGCTGGGAGTTCAAGTGATTGACAACGTTCCACCCAGAACTGGAATGCTGGGAGTTCAAGTGATTGACAACGTTCCACCCAGAACTGGAATGCTGGGAGTTCAAGTGATTGACAACGTTCCACCCAGAACTGGAATGCTGGGAGTTCAAGTGATTGACAACGTTCCACCCAGAACTGGAATGCTGGGAGTTCAAGTGATTGACAACGTTCCACCCAGAACTGGAATGCTGGGAGTTCAAGTGATTGACAACGTTCCACCCAGAACTGGAATGCTGGGAGTTCAAGTGATTGACAACGTTCCACCCAGAACTGGAATGCTGGGAGTTCAAGTGATTGACAACGTTCCACCCAGAACTGGAATGCTGGGAGTTCAAGTGATTGACAACGTTCCACCCAGAACTGGAATGCTGGGAGTTCAAGTGATTGACAACGTTCCACCCAGAACTGGAATGCTGGGAGTTCAAGTGATTGACAACGTTCCACCCAGAACTGGAATGCTGGGAGTTCAAGTGATTGACAACGTTCCACCCAGAACTGGAATGCTGGGAGTTCAAGTGATTGACAACGTTCCACCCAGAACTGGAATGCTGGGAGTTCAAGTGATTGACAACGTTCCACCCAGAACTGGAATGCTGGGAGTTCAAGTGATTGACAACGTTCCACCCAGAACTGGAATGCTGGGAGTTCAAGTGATTGACAACGTTCCACCCAGAACTGGAATGCTGGGAGTTCAAGTGATTGACAACGTTCCACCCAGAACTGGAATGCTGGGAGTTCAAGTGATTGACAACGTTCCACCCAGAACTGGAATGCTGGGAGTTCAAGTGATTGACAACGTTCCACCCAGAACTGGAATGCTGGGAGTTCAAGTGATTGACAACGTTCCACCCAGAACTGGAATGCTGGGAGTTCAAGTGATTGACAACGTTCCACCCAGAACTGGAATGCTGGGAGTTCAAGTGATTGACAACGTTCCACCCAGAACTGGAATGCTGGGAGTTCAAGTGATTGACAACGTTCCACCCAGAACTGGAATGCTGGGAGTTCAAGTGATTGACAACGTTCCACCCAGAACTGGAATGCTGGGAGTTCAAGTGATTGACAACGTTCCACCCAGAACTGGAATGCTGGGAGTTCAAGTGATTGACAACGTTCCACCCAGAACTGGAATGCTGGGAGTTCAAGTGATTGACAACGTTCCACCCAGAACTGGAATGCTGGGAGTTCAAGTGATTGACAACGTTCCACCCAGAACTGGAATGCTGGGAGTTCAAGTGATTGACAACGTTCC
>NC_137821.1:2738549-2746049 GCF_963921795.1 Nannobrachium achirus | reverse complement strand
TAGCATATCGTCACTGTCGGGTAGAAACCTCATATCTCCAAGTTTCAAGTTTGTACGTTTTTTCACCAAGTAAAGCCCTGCTTCATCATACAAGGCTGTCTCACAAAAGTAGTGAAAACAGCCGATCTACAAGCACACAACGCCTCGCGGTGCGAGGCGTTGTGTGCTTGTAGATCTGCTGTTTTCACTAGTTTAGTTCATTTTTAAAATGATGAATACAAAACGAACGGTATTGGACATACAAGGTTTCCACCCGACGACGACGATATATTCTCAAACCTTTTATTTTATTTCAAGGACCCCACTAGACTAGACCACTGTCACACCATGTTCTATCTCTGAGAGAGTGAACCTGCTGGAACCAAATGGCAAACGGGTCCATTTGGTTCTCTCAGTTCCGTAACTCCTCAGGGACCTGGACCACAGTTTGAGAACCCCTGTCATGTTGCTGTTGGTCTGCCTGAAGCACATGTTTGACAGCGGGTGAACTATTGTCCTACATTATAGGATCAAATCTATCCTAACTTCATCTTAAAACCAGTAAGACTCCCTAATCGGGAGATAAGCGACCGTTGGTCGCTTATCTCCACAAACAATATGTCAAAATCGTCTAGGAAGGATGGTGTGAGTCATGCTGGCAGTATGACATCACACCGTACACAAATGACCCTTATATAAGACCGGCATTATCTACCGACAGATTAGTAACAAGATGTCAAAATCGTTGAAGGTTGAATCTCCAGATATGGAGATAACCAACACATCCCTCCATATATGGAGATAACCGACGAATCTCACTAAGTCTGACCTCACAAGCCCCATATTTGGACACGAACAACATATAACTCCATATATAGAGTCATATATGATACTACTGATTGCGACTTTTATGCCCAATTGCCCATATATGGAGATATCATCAGCCATGCCCTTTTATGCCCATATATGGAGATATCATCTGTCTGTCACTTCTATGTCCAAATATGGAGTTCTGTGTCAGCCATTCCCACATATTTCAAATTAGTGACATACTACAAGGGGACAAATACTCATATTTGTTGATTATTTTGGTTTCTATGGTTACCAGATAAAGATATTTCACTTTGCACAATTTGTTGATTTTTAGTTGCTATGGTTACTTGATAAAGGCCTTTCACTCGTTTGTTGATATTTTGCCACACATGATCTCCAAATTTGGGCATGGTGCACAGTCACAGTGACATCATAGCTAGTGACATCACCAGCAGCGAAGCTAGCAGTGTGATTGCGGAGATATGAGCAGGGCAAAGGTGTGACGTGTGACGTGTGACCGACCGACCGACCGACCGACCGACCGACCGACCGACCGACGGACGGCCGGTGGAGGTTTTCATAGTAAACTGCTCCCTGACGGT
The DNA here is from genome assembly GCF_963921795.1 of Nannobrachium achirus. Classification (NCBI taxonomy): domain Eukaryota; kingdom Metazoa; phylum Chordata; class Actinopteri; order Myctophiformes; family Myctophidae; genus Nannobrachium; species Nannobrachium achirus. The sequence goes on along the minus strand of NC_137821.1, from coordinate 2,744,655 downwards.
CGCAACAAAAGCAGATATTAAAGGAGTCAACTTTTTTTGAAAAACGGATGCTAAAATAAAAATAACGTTTAAAAAATATTTTATACAAAAATAAGCTACATGTGTGTTTCAATTAAAAAATGACCACAAAAAGAGTAAAATAATGATAAAAAAAAGTTGACTATAGCTCCTTTAAGTGACATACAGTACAGTATATATCCAGTGCCAGCATGCATACGGTCAGAAACAACATTTTAAAAGTGAACCTCACCACAGATTGATTCCTCAGCGTGTCAGATGATCACATGTCACTGCTTGTTGTGTGTTTTGGCACCTTTTGTTGACCGATGCCATGGCAACGGTTACCAAAGCTTTACGCACACGTCTGAGTGCTATGATTGAGCAGGAGGTTCATTCTCACAATGATATTAAGAATAACCCCAGATATTTAACGGGTAAAGATTAATATATTCTCTATTATGAATTGAGTAGAAAGGACCCCAATGTAAACAATTAACCATAGAGCCTTCTTGTGGTTTAAATCCTACAGTAGACCTTGTATCTGAACTCTACTGTCCTGTGCTTTAACTAAGAGAACTGATAATAAAGTATTCAATCAATCAATTATTCTCGCGCACTGAGGGTGTCGCCATTAAGACTTTGTCATAGACCAGGGGTCTTCAACGTTTTCAGGCCAAGGACCCCTTAGTTGAGAGAGAGATGAAGCAAGGACCCCCACAACCTGTTCATAGATTCCATATAGTTTCATTGTTTGACAGCACAATCATCAGTGTATTTTGGATTCATGTCAATTTGTGTTTTCAGATATTTAACCATTTGAACCGTCAATACTTAATAAACTTGACCTTTCACTCTGTACTTAGTCTGTTCTTTTTCCCCTCTACACCAAACCTCTTTGCCAAACATAGCCGATCTACAAGCTCACAACGCCTCGCGCTGCGAGGCATTGTGAGCTTTTAGATCTGCTACTTTTGGCAAAAGTTCTCAGAATATGGACACTAGGGTTCAAGTGGTTAATATAAAAAAGAAAAAAGAAAAAAATTCTATGACACAAAGATTTGGAGGACCCCCTGTTGTAACTCTGAGGACCCCCTAGGGGTCCCTGGCCCCCTGTTGAAGACCCTTGTCATAGACTCATAGACTACAAGTCAGTTCCTCTTGGCAACGCATTCATAGCCATATACCTACAACAATAGAGTCCTAAGGAAGTTGTGTTTAAGTTACTATAACTGTAGGCAGCTTGTTCTGTCTGGGTGGAATCACGTAGGTTCACAAAAGACTCCTCTATAGTGATTAACCTTTTGAACCTAACCTTGACTTATTGAAACAGCTGCTTTAACTCATCTTATTGTTTATCCTACAGGATCATCCTGGTAAAGAGAAGAGAAGCTCACCTGCAGAGAAAGGAAGAATCTGTCCATGAGAATCAGATTGTTGTTGTTTGCCACGTCTACGAAGCGTCCATTTCTGCGGGCAGCCACCAGTGGTGTAAAGTAACTACATTACTCAAGTAAGTACATTTACTCAACTGCTGTACTTTTAATGTGATTATGAGGTGCTTTTACTTTGCTGGAGTATTTCAAATCTTCAGTACTTTTACTTCTACTCCATTACATATCAGTTGCAAATCTTGTACTTTTGCTCCACTACAATTATTTGAAAACATTAGTTACTACAGTAGTACATATCATTCTGAGCTTGAGCATAGCAAGACTGATCGTGCAAAGGTGGAGGCTGGGGTGGAGGAGGAGGCAGCAAGCAGCGCATGATCCGAAGCTTCGGAACCAAGCATAGGTAGAGAAAGCAAGCTCTATTTAAAGGAGCCTTCCCTACTGATTGAGAGCTTTGATTGGAGTATGGCAGTCATGTGACGTAATGACCAGCAGATACTGTATGTTAATGAGGTATGAGAACAGAACTGACAGCTGACTACAGCTGGGCGGGACGACTCCTGTGTCCTGCATAAACTAACGCTGACGCTTCATTTATAGAATGGAGTCCTCAGGTCTGAAAGGGTTAAATAAATGAAATAAAGACCCAGGCAGGGCAGAGCCGACGCGTTGTGAGCTTGGAGGTCGGCTATTTTCAGGTACTTGATACCACACTGAACTAAGGAAGAGAGAAGAGGAGCACTCGTCAAAAAAGTGGTTCACATAAACATTCGTCTAGGGTGCACGGCTCAGGTGAACAATGAACTTAGAGCAAGGACGCCAGCACTCACTTTAGATAGACTTCGTCTTGTTTATTAAATAGTTTTCCCCCAGCAGCATGCAGGACAAGTGGACGTTTTGGCCACACAGGCCTTCCTCAGCGTGTAAACTCAAAGAGTTTACACGCTGAGGAAGGCCTGTGTGGCCAAAACCGCATTCATGGTCTGGAGAGAGAAGGCACTTTTCCCAGACGGGTAAAAGGGCAGGGGCTCAAGCCCCCTCTCATGTCTGTGTGCACGTGCCTGACAGAGATGCGTCCACTCCCCCGTCTCTCTGTCACCAGCAGCCCCAGGTCATGGCAGTATGGATGGCATGCATTAGGAGGCTCACTCAGACAGCCAGTTTGTATTGGTGGTGTATAGTTATAGCTAAACGCCGGGGGTGGCGCGCCTCTCGTGCCCCTCGCGCGGATCACAACAGCGATATTCTCCATGTCTCGGTGGGACCCGGACGCTGGTCGATGGTCACTGATCAATGGCTGGTTGTGGAGCTGATCACAGCTATTGATCCACTTGAACTCTGCTTGAACTGTGGCGGTGCGCTGCGGTGGACCGTGCTCTGTCTACTCTAGGCTACAGTATGTACTGTACTGTTGGATGTATGCAGTGTTGGGCAGTTACTTTTAATATAATACAGGGTTCTTCAACGTTTTCAGGCCAAGGACCCCTTAGTTGAGAGAGAGATGAAGCAGGGACCCCCACAACCTGTTCATAGATTCCATATAGTTTCATTGTTTGACAGCACAATGATCAGTCTATTTTGGATTCATGTCAATTTGTGTTTTCATATATTTAACCACTTGAACCGTCAGTACTTAATAAACTTGACCTTTCACTCTGTACTTAGTGTGCTCTTATCCCCCTCTACACCAAAGCTCTTTGCCGAAAATAGACAATCTACATACAAGCTCACAATGCCTCGCGCTGCGAGGCATTGTGAGCTTGTAGATCTGCTTTTTTTGGCTACAGTTCACAGAATATGGACACTAGGGTTCAAGTTGTTAATATAAAAAGGATTGGAAGATTTGGAGGACCCCCTGTAGTAACTCTGAGGACCCCCTAGGGGTCCCTGACCGCCTGTTGAAGAGTAGTAGTGTATGTATTACTTGACCAAAAACAGTAATATTATTTTACATAATATTACTCTGGTTTTGTTGGCTGCCTATTGAAAACATTTAGTTTAAAAGGTCGAGAGAGATTGCTGCTTCATTTTACAGCCTTTTTGGTGACTCTTATCTGGGCCCGATCACTGCACAGTAGTGTGAAGCCCTATTTTAATTGCAATCTTTATTATTCCCGATAATGAATCGCGTTTTTGAGGCACTATATACAGTAAATGTACTCCAATTCTCCAAAAGTTGCGCAACTGGCAAAAAAATTTAAGAAATAAGTAAACATCTTAGCTTGTAATGGGGCGGCTGTGTCTAATGATCTGTGGGCTGGCTGTCCACGTGTCTAAGTCTCCTTGCTCAACTCCACATTGTCTCCAAAGAGTGGGTTGGTGTCAGCTTTGCCACCGTTGGTGTGTGAATGTGGGAAGTGAGGACGCTAGGGCTGTCACAATTATTACATAATTGTCTAATCGTGATTATTTGACATTTATCGCAATTATTTTGTCATAATCGTCATAATCGTGAATGTTGAAAAATGTCCGAAATATTGGAAATATAGATCGGCTATTTCCACTATCAAAGTTATTTTTTTAAGTAGCATGTTGTCAAATATGTCAGTAATTTCTTTGTATATATAGGTTATGTGTCATATCTGCCATGTACAACTTCAAAGCCTACAAGACAAACAGAAATGTAATTATCAACGACAAAAACACAATTAAATCGTTAATCGGCAATTATTTGAGTGACAATTAATGGTCATGTAAAATGTCATATCGTGACAGCCCTAGAGGACGCTGGCGTTGACTGGTCACCACTTCACCTCCCAACGTATGAATGAATGAATGAATGAATGAATGAATGAATGAATGAATGAATGAACCGTTGTAAAGAGATTTGAATTCACTACTTGCTCAGAAAAGCGCTATAAAAATGCAATCCATGTATCACCTACAAGTCGTTCTGGATAACAGCGTCTGCTAAAAGACTAACCTGTAAGTTGTGAATGGAGGATGATTACAGTTCTTACACACAGGCTGTCATGTGTGGTTCTATTTGATCTGAAGCTCCTGGCATCCTCCAACTCCCCTGGCCCTTCTCCTACTGTACTGTACTTGTACTGTACTTTACTTTACTGTACTTTACTGTATGGCCATTAGGGTAATGCACTTCCTGTGTCCTTGGGTTCAGCGTTGAAGACATCACAGACCGAGGGCTTGGAAAAAAGGGGGGAAAGGGCGAAGGTGACATTTATTTTACAGCACAGCTTTCCATTGATTGTAATTATTTAATTAAAAACTATATTGTCGTTGTCGTGTGGAAACCGTGTATGTCCAAAACCGTTCGTTTTGTATTTATCATTTTTAAAATGATTTAAACTAGTGAAAACAGCCGATCTGCAAGCACACAACGCCTCGCACCGTGAGGCGTTGTGTGCTTGTAGATCGGCTGTTTTCACTACTTTTGTGCGACGGCCTTGTCTGATGAAGCAGGGCTTTACTTGGTGAAAAAACTTACACATTTGAAACTTTGAGATACGAGGTTTCCACCTGACAACGACGGTATGCTTAAACAATTTATACTTACAGATTAGGCCTCAATGATTGTATTTTAAAATGTACTTTGTTAACGTTGTTTTTAATTCTAATATTGCAATCAATGAAAAGCTGTCCTGTAAAATAAGATGACCTGTCACTTAGGTCCTTTGCGCTCCAAGCCCTCGATAAGGCCCATTACCACTGGGCACCATAAAGATAAAGATAAAGATAAAGATAAAGATATATAGTTCTCAATAACATTGAAGTGGATGGCAGCATCCATACCATAATGGCAACGTAAACTATATCATTTGGTCACTTCTTCTTTGGTGTATCATCGTCCTTGATGATTGGTTGACGACATTTAAGATGTCTTGTTACTTGTTACTTGTCTTGTTCTCAACCTTTTCAGGCCACAACCCCAAAAATAATCATATTTTAACTGGACACAGAGTTAATCATTTGTGGACTCCCCAAAATAATTTGGGGTCCCGAGTCCGACCCACAGGTTGAGAACCACTGACTTAGGGGAGGCTTTCCGCACTATCACATCATGACGTCAGATAAACATCGTTATCGTTATCTTCATGGCGCCCAGTGGGAATGGGAATATACAGGCATGTCACAGCACATGTCATAATATCATATGGTCGCTGTTGGGTGGAGAGAAACCTTGTACTGATGTCCAGAACGCTGTCATTTCTCCCATTAGAATGAAAACCTGAGGCCTTCTGAAGCAGTGTCTTCTCAGTATGTTTAGCTCCAGACCACAAAGAGAAAGTAGACGTTTGTCCAAGGCATCCAAACCAGTGAGAATAGCCCATCTGCAAGCTCACAAACGTGGCGTGAAGCGTTGTGGCTATATTCATATACTTATTATTCTTAATAAGTATTGTTTTCTAACTCATGGAATTTCCTAGATCTTTGGTATTTATTCACAAATGTATTTAGAAAAATGTCTGGATTTCCTTTTTAATTCATGACATTTTTAGATTTGTCGGCGACACAAACATTGTTTGTTTGAGAAACCTATGAGCCGATAAGACCTATATGGCCCATTCTAGAAATGCCTTTCATATCAATGGTTCTGAAACTTCTTTTGTGCCCCGAGGACCCCCAAAATGATATGGATTTAGCCACGGATCCCCCATTTGACAATGTTTGCAAGGGACCCCCAGAAGAGAGGGTTTACGTTAAAAGAAATCACAATTAGTCAAAATGTTCCAAACATTTTTCTAATATTTTAA
>NC_137821.1:2733549-2736049 GCF_963921795.1 Nannobrachium achirus | reverse complement strand
GAGAGGGAGAGGGAGAGAGAGAGAGAGAGAGAGAGAGGGAGAGGGAGAGAGAGAATGAGATAATGAAAGAGTAGAGTTTAGGCAGTGGAGAGCAGGGACGCGCAGAGAATGTTAGAGAGGCAGAGGCTGACATTTATAAAAGGGCCTTTTGGTGAAAATATTGAAAATAGCAGACCTCCAAGATCACAACGCGCCCCCCTGCGACACGTTGTGAGCTTGGAGGTCGGCTATTTTCGGTACTTGATACCACACTGAACTAAGCATAATCATGTGAATACTGGAGATGTGGCGTAACAGCATGGATTTCTACACAGAGAGGGCAATTCTTTCAACATAAGATGCTGCATTCAAGTTCAGGAGAGTTTGGACAAGGCCATTCTCTTGAATGCTGCCTTCAGTATTATGGCATGGAAAGAGGACATTTGCATTTCTTTCACCATAGTAAAAACTGCATTCATGGTCTTTTTTTTTTTTTTTACTTATAATTTATATCCCAAGATTTTGTAACCCATTTTTTCACCCAGTGCCAATTGCCTATGTAATCCTGGGCTCTGCTCTCCCTCTGCCGCGCCTGGGGAGACATGCTTAGGCCAAGTTGTTTCTTTTCACCTTCCCTGGTTTGGACGTAGCACGTGGAAGGAACACGTTATTCCTTTCCCCTCCATCAGGCGCCCCGGCTGGCCAGGGGGAGGCAGTATAGAGACCAGGATTACTGCATGTTTTTGTGAGGGTATCTACCCTAGTAGACACAGGGAGAACATGCAAACTCCTCACAGAAAGGCCCTTTTTCTGATGACGCGGAGGGAGGAACAAGCCCCCAGTGCCCACAGCGTCCCCCAGCAGGAATCGAACCCAGGACCTTCTAGCTGTGAGGCGAAGCATTAACCACTGCGCCACCGTGACCCCCAGGGCACTTTTTACAGACGGATAAAAAGGGCAGGGGCTCAAGCCCCCTTTGATGTCTATGTGTGCACGTGGCTGATGGAGAGAATAGCTGAGAAAGAAAAGAAGAGGTTCTCCTTCATATTTGATGAGCCTCCTCCTCCTCTGTCATCCCTCCATCCATCTCTCCTTCTATCAGTTCTTTTCATCCCTCCATTCTTGTTTCCCATCCTTGCGTCTCGCTTTATCCTCCTTTTCCATACCTCCCTCAAACCTCTGTTTCTGTGTGTGTGTGTGTGTGTGTGTGTGTGTGTGTGTGTGTGTGTGTGTGTGTGTGTGTGTGTGTGTGTGTGTGTGTGTGTGTGTGTGTGTGTGTGTGTGTGTGTGTGTGTGTGTGCTTGTGCGTGTGCACGTGCTGCTGTGTTAATGCATCCTGACACGTTGTACAGTTCAGAGTCACAATGCGACCTCCGCTTTAATGCACTGACCGCACTGTAACCTCCCTGAGAGAGGAGAGGAGAGGAGAGGAGAGGAGAGGAGAGGGGAGGGGAGGAGAGGGGAGGGGAGGGGAGGAGAGGAGAGGAGAGGAGAGGAGAGGAGAGGAGAGGAGAGGATGCATTGATCTTAGTGTCAAATCATAGCTCCTGTCATGTGTGATGGATTCAGTCCCACAAGCACGCGATGGATGCCATGACGGTCTCCTCTCCTCTCCTCTCCTCTCCTCTCCTCTCCTCTACTCGAACTGAGCTCATGCTTCCTTCAGTGCATGAGGAGTGGGCAGGCCGCTTCTTATCACCCGACAGGGGGGAGTTTCCCCGGTTTGGACGTAGCACGTGGAAGGAACACGTTATTCTAACCAGTTCCTTTCCCCTCCATCAGGCGCCCCGGCTGGCCAGGGGGAGGCAGTATAGAGACCAGGATTACTGCATGTTTTTGTGAGGGTATCAACCCTAGGAGACACGGGGAGAACATGAAAACTCCACACAGAAAGGCCCTATCGCCGACCCCACCTACAGTAGGGTGTGGGAGCTGATCATACTACACTACAGCACCTATAAGGGTCCATTTGGTTTAATTCTACACTCTTAAGAGTTAAAGTTTTACCATACAAAGGTCCATTTGGTTACCTACTCTTCCATCATTTAGTTGAGGACCACCTGGAACCCCCTCAAGGACCACTGGTGGTCCCTGCACCACTGGTTGAGAACCAAAGCCCCACTTACTTGATCTATTATCACAGCATCACCCCCATGACCCACACTTCATGACCATAGGTGAGAGTAGGAATGAAGATTGCTCGGTAGAGAGAGAGCTTTGCCTTACAGCTCAACTCTTTTTTTCTTCACAACAGTGCGATTTAGCGACTGCAAAACCACTTTGAATGCTTAAAAGAAGCAGTTTCTGGACATAATTAGCAGGTTTCCACTGGACAGAGACGATACATGTGACTGTTTCTTAATAAACACAGCCAGCCTTTAATACCAGTAAGACTCCCTAATTGGGAGATAAGCGACCGTCAGGTCGCAGCGTGATTTTAGGGCAAAATGTGTCCAAAAATGTATTTGAAAAAATCAGCCTGATGGTGGCGCTATATTGGTCAGATCCATAATGATGACAT
>NC_137821.1:2703549-2723549 GCF_963921795.1 Nannobrachium achirus | reverse complement strand
AAAATATTTGGGAAACCACCGATCTACAGAAACCTCTGGTCTCTATTTTCTGACTTTTTGAGTTTTTTACATCAGTTAACATCCATACTTTATCATATATAGGGCTACCGGACCGTCACACAAAATAATCACAAGTAGCAGATCTACAAGCTCTTAGCTGGATGTTGTACAGAAACAGCTCCTATCAGAACCAGCGTTTAAATCGTTTATTCAGTCAGCCTGTAGCCAATCAACCCCCGTCAGCCCACGCATCACTACATTAACACTGGCAAAACACATGGCCACAGGCCCACTGATTTAAGCTCTCGTTCCAGTTTAGATCTTCTTATGCGCTAAAATTGTAAAACATCTGAGAGCGCGTCGGAGATTAGGCCACCGATTTGGGAAGACATCAGCTGTATGCTCTGCTGTAGGTGTTTAGGAGTCAGGTGTTGCTGGACAGACACATGTAGCAGGTTACAGTAACAGTACAGACACATGTACATCATGTACAGTAGGAGGTTACAGTAACAGTACAGACACATGTACATCATGTACAGTAGGAGGTTACAGTAACAGTACAGACACATGTACATCATGTACAGTAGGAGGTTACAGTAACAGTACAGACACATGTACATCATGTACAGTAGGAGGTTACAGTAACAGTACAGACACATGTACATCATGTACAGTAGGAGGTTACAGTAACAGTACAGACACATGTACATCATGTACAGTAGGAGGTTACAGTAACAGTACAGACACATGTACATCATGTACAGTAGGAGGTTACAGTAACAGTACAGACACATGTACATCATGTACAGTAGGAGGTTACAGTACAGACTGCTGCTGCATTCAGCTTCCAGCTGGCCTACAACTGTCACCATGCTGTTCTCCTTCCTCCTCTCCTCCACCTCTCCATCATCTTTACCTTCCTCTCATCCATCTCTCCATCATCTCTCTACCTTCCTCCAGAGGCAGAGGTAGACTTTAAGGTCTCAGACTCAGGAGCTTGCCCACTGGGCAAGAACAGGTCATGTTCTACTTAATTGCCCAAAGGTCATGCACACTTGCCTGAAAAGTAAATTGTCCAGGTCAAATTTGACTTATACCGTTCAATTTAACATTTATTGTTTTACTTTCTGGGTGTCTGCGATACAAAATTGTCATAGCAATATTAATGCCAAATACCTACGATTATGACTAATGGGTTCACACTTGTTTTTTTGTTTTTTTTTAAATATATTTTTAAGTGTAGCAACAGTGAAAACAGCACATACTGTATACTTAACTCAGTTAGCGCCGGGCGACTTTACGAGCGACTAGTTCACTATGGCGTTTGGTGCCGAGCGACTCGGAGCGACTTTTATATAAAAGCATTGTTTAAGCTTTTAATATGTGTTTATAGACGGAGCGAAATGGTTAGCTTACCTCAGCTAATGTCCACACGTAAACCGTGAAAAAAAAGGATACGATTATGACGTCACCTTTAAACCAGGGCTTCCTGTTGACAACAGGCCTCTGCTAGCGTTAGCCTCAATGCAACCATCCGACCCTCACGTAGCTTCACTAGGTCGGATTTTGATTCTGAAACTTTCTGTGTGGCATCTATATACGTCCCGATGCCCATACCAATGGTGGTTTGAGACGATCAAGCACGAATTGAACAGTATTGAGCTGAAATGGTGACCGGCGGCCCGTCCATGTTAAGTCAATGAGGACCAAGTCAGCGTCTCATCCTGTTATGTGGATTTAAACAGGCTTAACATGGGACCATGTCAGTGTATGGTGTATGGTGGTCTCTAGTGGTCATCTGGTGGTATGGTATGGTGAACGTGCATTCGTTAAGGTGGTCTGGTTAAGGTGGTCTGGGGGGATACAAAATAGCTATTTCCTGGCGTTATAAGCGCACATTCATATTCATATTTTGGAAATCTGGCCCTGTATGAGTTAAACAGTTCTCTTATTTTACATTCCACAGACCAGAAGACAGAGCGCTCTGGCCACGTTCAGGTGTTTTAGACAGATATCTGGTGTTGTGATTATAGACTGTTGCGTCCCCTCTCAAATGAGCACTTGCCCAGTCAGGGCAACCTGGAAGCAAACTCCACCTGCCTGAAGGTTTCATTTACCTGCCAGGGGCAGGTGGGCAAGCCTTAGACCAGGGTTCCCCAATTAGTTTTCCCCAAGGGCCAAATTATGTCTAGGGTACCAAGCCGAGGGCCACAACATTGCATTATGTCTAGGGTACCAAGCCGAGGGCCACAACATTGCAGGGGGCGACGGTGGCGTTCCCGCTACTCCAGCGACAGTTCAGATATCGTCGTTGTCGGGTGAAAATCTTGTATGTCCAAAACCGTTTGTTTTACATTTATCATTTTTAAAATGATTTAAACTAGTGAAAACAGCCGATCTACAAGCACACAACGCCTCGCACCGCGAGGCGTTGTGTGCTTGTAGATCTGCTGTAGATCTGCTGTTGGATTCCACGGTGGATTCAAACCCACAACCTCATCGGTGCATGGTGGGCAGGGCACTTTAGCACTGCGCCACCCGAGCACCGAGTGAGAGAAGCTCTCTGTTGAGTTCCACCCTCCAGAGGATGAGACACACAAGGCAGGCAGGCGAGCAGCCAAGCAATTTGAAACGCGATGTCTTTCAGTTGGCTTGGCAGAGCCTGGTCACAGCGCCCAGGCTCTCACACACACTCTGACAGAGATCTGATGAGGAGCCACGCAGCAGCGGGGCTTCTCAGAGAGGGTGCCCTGGCACCCTGGGGTGCCCTGACGTAAGGCCAGGGGAGCCTCAGAATGCTTTGATGAATATTAGGAATTCATCAATGTCACTTCAGTTTAACCACTTAGACAATAGGCATTCTAAAAGTATGACTTGCACTTTGCTTTGGGGCATTCTTTTTCAGTCTTATAGCCAAATCCCTCCTCCGAAAATAGCAGATCTGCAAGCTCACAACGTGTCGCAACGCAGCACGTTTTGATCTTGTAGATCTGCTATTGTTGGCGAATATTCCCCCCAGAATAGGCATAGCTTCTGTGGATCAAGAGGTTTCACGTCAAGTTATTTAAATCTGTCCTAATATTGGAAACCGATATTCTCTCAAGTTTTCCTAATTTTTTTTAGGGGGAAATATTTACATATTTGCATGGCATAGGCCTAATAATATGACATAATTGTAAGGTTGCTGTAAAGTATTAATTTACAGCAATGTATTTCAGGGGTGTCCTGGATGAAAATATTATTCACAGGGGTGACCCAAGTCAAATATGTTGGAGCTAATAGCCCATCACAATGTTTGCCTCTTTTTTTTACATAAGAATATTTTACAGTCTGGCATTAAAAAGGTCTTACAATGTGCAGATACCCTCTGTACACTTAAACTTTATGTTGGTCTGTTTATTGTTGAGTGAGAAAACAATGTTGTACATTTGGTTGATCATCTGGGGACCCCCCAAAATAATGTGGGGACCCCCAGTTTGGGAACCTCTGCCAGCAACCTCTGAGCAGCAATGATTCCCTATATGGAGACACAAAGAGCCTCCATAGAGGGACCCGCTATTGGCCATCAGATTATTGGCTCAGTAATACGACAAAAACATGTAGCCTGGAGCAACCTTCACTTGCAGCCGAGTAGAATAGCCTACTTTGACTGGCAGTATGGGATCATTTGTATAGGCTACTGTGTATCTACACTGATACATTTCACTGCATGTAGAGACAGTATTTGATACATTTTACTATGCATTTAGAGGATAGTGTATACTTTGTATTTTTCCTATGCATTTAGAGGATAGTGTATACTTAGTATGTTTACTATACATGTAGAGGATAGTGTATACTTTGTATTTTTACCATGCATTTAGAGGATAGTGTATACTTAGTATTTTTACCATGCATTTAGAGGATAGTGTATACTTTGTATTTTTCCTATGCATTTAGAGGATAGTGTATACTTAGTATTTTACCATGCATTTAGAGGATAGTGTATACTTTGTATTTTTCCTATGCATTTAGAGGATAGTGTATACTTTGTATTTTTACAATGCATTTAGAGGATAGTGTATACTTAGTATTTTTACCATGCATTTAGAGGATAGTGTATACTTTGTATTTTTCCAATGCATTTAGAGGATAGTGCATACTTTGCATTTTTACTATACATGTAGAGGATTGTGTATACTTTGTATTTTTACCATGCATTTAGAGGATTGTGTATAGTGTGTATTTTTACTATGCATGTAGAGGATAGTGTATACTTTGTATTTTTACTATGCATTTAGAGGATAGTGTTACACTATATACACTATTAGTGTATACTGTGTATTTTTCCTATGCATGTGCGAGCTAACACAAGCTGACATCTAGTTGATGTGCTGGACTCTGGCAGCAAGCCTTTATAAGAGATATGAAAGGATGGGGGAGAGAGAGAGAGAGAGAAAGAGAGGGGAGAGAGAGGCAGAGAGACACAGAGAAAGAGAGAGGGGGGGGGGAAAGGGGGTGGGGAGAGATATAGGGAGGAGGAGATGGAGAGAGAGAGAGAGAGAGAGAGAGAGAGGAGGGAGAGAGAGGCAGAGAGACACAGAGAGAGAGAGAGAGAGAGAGAGAGAGGGGGGGGGGGTATAGAGAGGCAGAGAGACACTGAGAGCGAGAGAGAGAATGGGGGAGAGAGAGAGAGAGAGAGAGAGTGATGGGAGAAAAAGGGGGGTGGGACACTGGGGAGAGATATAGGGAGGAGGAGATGGAGAGAGAGAGAGGCAGAGAGACACAGAGACACAGAGAGAGAGAGAGAGAGAGAGAGCGCTAGGCGGCTCAGTCAGCGCGGGTCTATTGTTAGCATGTGATGCTATGTTAATTTGCTCGGTGTTAGCGGCGGGTTCAGCGCTCGGTCAGGCCTCTCTGATCTGATGCTCTGCTGCTCGGAGCTTACAGTAAAGGTTGAGCCGTCGCAGCGCGTTAGGCTCCGCCCTCCACTGAACCGTGAATGCACCGCGCGCTGGGACCTCCGCTAGCACCGCAGCACCGCTAACGCTATACTGTAAAATATAGATATATATTTATATGAAAACATCCCCGGGTCCTAGAGAAGACAGGTTATTTTCTTTTTATCTTTCTACTGGACATGGCTTCAAAAGAAGGGTTTTAATCGACGTGAATCGTGGCTATATAGTACGTAAAAAAACAAAAATAAATCATTATTTTGAAAACACTATTTAAAGCGGTGAAAATAGCAGATCTACAAGCTCATTGTGTGCTTGTATGACTGCTATTTTCACTGCTTTTGTTGTGTTATTGTGAGCTTGTAGATCTGCTATTTTCACTTCTTGTGTGCGTCACTCCTGTTGAAGTAAAACATTAATTAATAAAAAGAACATGTTGAAAAGTAGGCTATAAATACTAGGTTTGAAATCATGAGTGATAATTTAACTCAGAGAGTGTAAAAAATGTCATCTCTTTGGTTGAATTAATACTCTTTTTTTTACAGTGCGTACAGTATTTTCTACTGAAAAAAGAAGGCTGTCCTAAGACTGAAATAAATGTGAAAATGTCATTTCTAATCCTCCTCTTTATCACGTTCTTCCTTTCCCTTGCATGCAAATGAAATGCGGATAATAAATACAATGAAATTAAAAACAAATAATACAAATGCAATAAAAAATAATACAATTAAATTGAATTCTATTTGACAATGTATACTATTGCTATTTCTGAAAATGTAAATGCACTGTGTTACAATGCACTAATAGTACAATAAATAATTATTACAATTAAAAACAAATAATATAGTATAATTATATAGATATAATAAAACATATAACATTAATACAACAATGCAAATGCAATAAAAAAGGTATACACTTAAATAAAATCAAACACAACAGCACAATACTATTACCGTTTCTGACAATATTATCCATATATGTAAATTACAATGTGATAATAGTTAAAATATGGAATTATCATTTTTATACCAGACTAAAAAAAAGAAATAAAAAGTCCTGATCTTCATTCTAAACAAAAAAACAACATTTTACACATGCAAAATACATAAAATGTGATCATCATTCACATACTACTATAATTAATATATTTCTGTGATATAAAACAAAGCAAACCAAATATAAAAGGTAGTATCTCACCTGCTTTGAATGCACCCCACAGAGTCCAGGAGATTTAAACGACGTCTCATTCCAGACTGTAACTTATAACTCTCATCTCAACTTCACACTGAGAAAATACTTAGCGCTAAATGTAACTCTGAGAGAGTTCCATGGGTTACCAATGGATAAAAGGGCAAAATGGAGTGCTCTCTCTCTCTCTCTCTCTCTCTCTCTCTCTCTCTCTCTCTCTCTCTCTCTCTCTCTCTGTTTGCAGACATAGTGATGAATAATTGACACACTAACCAACTGCCTAATTCACTCTCTCTCAACCTCTTTTCTTTGAGCAGGTTGATATGCATTAGGCCCCCACGGACCCCCACTCCCATCTATACCTGATACTATTGCTCTGTGGGTCTTTGGGACCGCCCCAAACTGCACTGGGTGTAAACCCCACCCTGTTCATTTTAAGATGGGGTGCCAAGGTTTTGTTTTTTGTAATGTGTCTATGGAGTTAATATTTGTGGTTCTCAACCTTTTCAGGCTGCGACCCCCAAAATAATCATATTTTAACTGGGGACCCCCCCACCCTGGCGAGCACTAAGAGTTGAGGCATTACATTTTGTACAACACGGTTCTGTTGTGAAAATAGCACCTGCTATTTTCACAATTTCTGCCTCTAATATTTGACAATTTGTCCAATGTTTAATTTTTCTCATTTTAGAGTCAAATTTTTTTAAATTGTCACTTTATAAATGTGCAGATACCCTCTATACACTTAAACTTTATGTTGGTTTTGTTTACTGTTTAGAGAGAAAACAATGTTGCACATTGCACACAAGTTAATCATCTGGAGACCCCCCAAAATAGCAGCACCGTCTTTGAATCATAGCAACGACCGCTGTGAGCTTGTAAATCTGATTTACTTTCATCTATTTCATTCGCGTCGATTTGTTTTTGCTGTATTTAAAAAGTGAAATAAATTAAACTTAAAGATGATTAAATTAAACAAAACAAAATTTGCAGGAATAAATGGTAAGGTTTGTATATTAATAAAGATATTAAACAATAACAATAAACAACATTAATGATGACATTAATAAAAATTTAATGACGCGCCTTTATTATCTCTTCTTCTGCTCTTGCTTTAAAGGAGCCTGTAGTCACGCACACACACGCACGCACGCACGCACGCACGCACGACACACACACACACACACACACACACACACACACACACACACACACACACACACACACAGAGTAATTAGGTCACAGTGGGTTCAGTCAGTGTGTTTTCATTGGGACATGTTTTATTTGGGAGAACATGACACCAGATTAACACACTGCAGAGGATTCTTCTTTTCTTTTTTTTTTTCCTTTTCAGCCTCCAGGCTCCGACACTGGACTCTAGAAAAGACTCTTATCTATCTAACTATTAATTTACTGAATGTCTGTCTGTCTGTCTGTCTGTCCGTCTGATGTCTGTCTGTACTCTCACGCCATAGTATACTGACATCACAGACTGGGCAGAGTAACCTACAAGAGAGCTAGACAGACATAGATAAGAGATCTCCATATCATGTACGTATGGGCATGAAAGGGACACGGACGGACGGACGGACGGACGGACGGACGGACGGACGGACGGACAGACAGACAGACAGACAGTCAGACAGACATAACAGTCAATGCTAGTTAGTGCAACAAGTATCTCACTGACATTGTTAAACAAAGCAGAATACTCAGAAACTACCAACACAACCTAATAGTGCAATGTCAAAAATCAGTGCGAAAGAACAAACAAAAAAAGCAGCTCAGAGAAGAAGAAAAACTAGGGAGCGTGTCACCGCAAGACGCACATGAGCACTCTCCCTGGAAGGTCCTTAGGGGTCAAAGTCAATACAGCAATAGTTCCGTCAGTCTAGGTTAGGAAGGAAGTCCTTTTCAATCGTCCGTTATGCGTCTCGTTGTACAGCTTAAGGGAGGCCGGTACAAAAGATTTTCCTAGTCTTTCACACCTCCGTCCTGGGTAGGCAAAGCGGTCGTTTCCTCTCTTACTCCAGTAACTGGTGATCTCCAGATGGAGGGGGTGGGAGGAGTTCTCCAAAATGGAATCTAGCTTCCTCGCTGTACGCACCCTGGTATATATATATATATATGTATAGTTTCAATGTAGAGATTATGGAGTTTTGGTCATTCTATAGACTGATGCTGGGTTCTTACCTTGGATGACCATTTCTGTACATTTGATGTGTTACCATGTGGTGTCCTTTCTTACTTATTAAGAGTGTCTGCTAGATGTCTACATTGTAATTTGTGAACCTCAGAGTAGAAAGTGTTTAGACGTGTTGTGCAAACAGCTCTAACGGGTAAGCTGAGCTGCTCTGTTTCACACTGTGTCACATGCATCATGCGCCCGACCTCCAAGCTCACAATGCATTGCGCTACGACGCGTTGTGAGCTTGGAGGTCGGCTATTTTCGGTGCTTGATACCACACTGAACTAAGCATAATAAAGTGAATACTGGAGATGTGGCGTAACGGCATGGATTTCTACACAGAGAGGGCAATTCTTTCAACATAAGATGCTGCATTCAAGTTCAGGAGAGTTTGGACAAGGCAATTTTCTTGAATGCTGCCTTCAGGTTAGCTCTGGTCCATAGCGTTAGTGGAGTTCTCCCTAACGCTATGTTCCTCTACATCCGTATTCCTTGGCAAAACCGGAAAACCCCGCCGTCTGGTCCGAAAATATCAAAAACTGTTTCGCCCCTCATCAAACCAAAGGTATCAGTGGACAGTTGAAAGCTTACTCTACTTAGTGGACGAGGTCTGAGCCCCCACCACACGATTAAAATACATTTCTAGTGCAAAATGAAAAATATTCCACCGGATGGAGACGCTCTTCCAGGTTTTTACGAAACAGCGCTTCCAACGTCGCAGAGTTGAATAACACCCAGTGAGACTAATGCTCAGTGTAATTCGGTCCTCTGACCTGCGCGGCAGTAGTGAGTTGGCACCTTGATGGCGACGACAAATAGTGAAAAACGAGAAGAAATGGAGTCTCCATCCGGTAGAATATTTTTCATTTTGCCCTAGAAATGTATTTTAATGGTGTGGTGGGGGGCTCAGCCCGCGTCCACTAAGTAGAGTAAGCTTTCAACTGTCCACTGATACCTTTGGTTTGATGAGGGGCGAAACAGTTTTTGATATTTTCGGACCAGACGGCGGGGTTTTCCGGTTTTGCCAAGGAATACGGATGTAGAGGAACATAGCGTTAGGGAGAACTCCACTAACGCTATGGACCAGAGCTACCTTCAGGTATGGCATGGAAAGAGTTCATTTACATTTCTTTCACCAGAGTAAAAACTGCATTCATGGTCTGGAGAGGACACTTTTTACAGAGGGATAAAAGGGCAGGGGCTCAAGCCCCCTGTGATGTGTACGTGTGCACGTGCCTGCATCAACAGCTTCGTGCAGGTCTTTCCCCAGCGTGGGAGATAAGGGCTTTCTGGACGACGCCGGCCAATCGGTGCAGCCGCAGCCATGGTCGCCATGGTAACAGCAGCAGATGTGTGAACTGTTGACCCCTGGCTCTCCTAAAGAGGACCGTAATGGATCTGCTTTTACACGCATTATGCTGTGTGTGTGTGTGTGTGTGTGTGTGTGTGTGTGTGTGTGCGCGTGTGTGCGCGTGTGTGTGCGTGTGTGTGCGTGTGTGTGTGTGTGTGTGTGTGTGTGTGTGTGTGTGTGTGTGTGTGTGTGTGTGTGAGAGTGTGTGTGTGTGTGTGTGTGTGTGTGAGTGTGTGTGTGTGTGTGTGTGTGTGTGTGTGTGTGTGTGTGTGTGTGTGTGTGTGTGTGTGTGTGTGTGTGTTTGCGCGCGCGCGTGTGTCTGCGCGCGCACGTGCGTGCGTTTTGTGGCATGTGCGCCTAACGCGTCCTGGCACGCCATATGTCACAGCGTGCATCTTTTATGAGAAGCAGACCTACTTCTCATGCAGGGGTTCAAACGATACCAGATTCATACCATGAGCTTTTATTTGTCTGAAATCTAAACAGTCACTTTATTTCACTCACAGTGCGTTGTGAGCTTGTAGATCGTCTATTTCCAAATGGCTGAAATGCATACAGTACAGGGCTGAAGTGGTTAATGTATTGTAGTGTCTGACCATGTCTCTCTGCAGGGCAGGCTGCCAGGGAGAGACAGTAGCGACTTTAAGCAAATGGCGGCTACGACAGATGGCAACGGTAACATAGGAAATGATCAGCGCTCGATATCAACCTGCAGCCGTTGTTACTACCCCAGAAGCGATCCCTTTCCACGTTGCGCCTAAAACGTCTGCTGCGTAGACCATGGGAACCAAAGAGTTCAGTAAAAGGGGTGGGGCCCCCGTCGCTGTTTGCTTAACGATTCTGACCGCTACGGCGATTACGTCATAGCAGCCGTACTCCGCCTGGCGTTGCCATCCTAAAAACCACCGAGCTTAAAGGAGCTATAGTCAACTTTTTCTTGAAAAACGGATGCTAAAATAAAAATAATGTTTCTAAAATATTTTATAAAAAACAAGCTTCAAATATTATGTGTTTCAATTAAAAAATTACCACAAAAAGCGTAAAATTTACATCCTAGTCTAACACTATCTAGACTAGAATGTAAACAAAGTGTCGGCCCTACAATGGCCAAAATGATTATTTTATCATTATTTTACGCTTTTTGTGGTCATTTTTGAATAGAAACAGCTTATTTTCGAAACATTATTTTTATTTTAGCATCCGTGTTTCAAGAAAAGGTTGACTATGGCTCCTTTAAACTGCCTAATGGCAGGATGGCAGAGTGAGGCCCAGAGGACCACGCCCACACCTAGGCTGTGTCATAGAAGGGCGGTACTTACCTGTCTACCTGCTTAATCAGCTTGATGCGACGACACCTGCGTTAACCCTAGGTCAGTAACCCTAACCTCAGTAAAACTATGCCTAAACCTAACCCAAACCATAAAGGAGCTATAGTCAACTTTTTCATTGTAGGGCCGACACTTTGTTTACATCCTAGTCTATAGACTAGAATGTAAACAAAGTGTCGGTCTGACAATGGCCAAAATGATTATTTTATCATTATTTTACGCTTTTTGTGGTAATTTTTTAATAGAAACACATATATGAAGCTTATTTTTTTAATAAAATAGTTTCGAAATATACTTTTTATTTTAGCATCCATTTTTCAAGAAAAAGTTGACTATATCTCCTTTAACCTCAGTAAAACTAAACCTAACCCTAACCACACCCGGTGCGCATTATTGAACGCATCCTTTGATACACTCGGACTGAATCACCAGCGGAAAACACTCTCCCCTACTACAACAACCACCAGGGGCGTCACAAGGGCGTAACAATGCGTACCCAGTCTAAATGGGTTAAACCCCCTACTCCCCCTATGAAGAACATTCATGGGGGGCCCGCAGTGAATCCCTGTACCCAGTGCCCAGAATTTGGTGCCACACCCCTGGCATTCTGGCAACCACTCACTCTGTCTCAGTCACTCCTGGCTCTCCTGGGGAACAGACGTGCATCGGGCAGTAAGACATATCCACTGGCCACGAACATATTATTTTGGAATTGTCCAAAAATGTACAAGTATTGGGATGATGTGTGGTCAGTAATGAAGCACCGGCTTCAAATGCTATCAATCCATTCAAAGGGAATTTGTCATGTGTAATAAGAGCCTTGAATGGTGAGAGTAGCTGGCATACTGTCTACCCGGTAGGTGTTTGTCATTATTCTGTGGGTTGATAATGGCTTTTGCTATTTTATCCCAGCTACTGCTATTGAAAACGAAACTTAAGCTCAGTAGGTGTTTTGTCATCATTCTGTGGCCGAAAATGTCACGTTGTTTTAGCGCTGGTTCAAATCTGGGGAGGGGAGAAAAATTATAATAATGACATTATTTAAATGTACTTTTCTCCGTGGCAAATATATGATAAGGTTATATGAATATGGGCATTGTATGGCTCAACAGTTTAAAGTTTGTTACAGTTGCTATGGCAACCATAACAACGTGATTTCTTTTTGTTTATGTTTCTTTAAATGAATTCCCCTCCAATCCACAAAATGCAGCTTCTGGGTGATTCCCCCATGGGATAAATAAAGGAATCTATCTATCTATCAATCAATCAATCAATCAATCAATCAATCAAACAAGTTTATACAACACAGCTTTTTTTTTTTTTGTAATCTTTTTCGAACTTGTTAGAGTCTGTTTAGACACTTCTCTTAATTCACAAGAGTGTATGGTAGTCTACTGGTTGAGACGCTTGACCTGCAATCCTTCTACTTTTCCGCAGGGCAGAGGTTCAATTCCCAGAAGGGGTTGTGAATGGAACATAATTATTTGAGCACATAGTTTCCACATTCGCTTTTTTTGCTCAAAGGGGCTTTTCTAAATATATGTTATATAAATATTGGTCCATAATACGGTTTTATAAAGGTTTTACACTAAACAACCACTCGGATATTCATGATTATTCTGTCCAAAGAAATCACAATTTACAATATTATCGCGATAATCCTATCCTAACATCCATTATCCTGGGGAGGAACATTAAACATGCTAATTTAATTGTTTTATTGGCTATATAGACTATTCTATATCATCCCTAGCCCATTGGTTCTCAAAGTGGGGTCCGGGGACCCCCAGGGGTCCTTCAGGGAGTTCCAGGGGATCCCCAGCTAAATGATAGTTAGGAACCAAATGGACCCTTATGGGTCTGTAACTCAGAGAGTGAGTTCAATTAATATTGATTTTACAATAATAAATGGGGTCATAGAGATTAAATGGGGGGTCCGTAGCCTAATGGAAAAGCAAACTAGGGGTCCTTGAAATTAAAATGGTTGGGAAAATCGGCTGAAAAATCTTCTCTTATGGGGGTCCCCGGCATTACATTGACTCAGTTCCACAGATAGGCTACATGTTGTGAAAACAGCAGATCTACAAGCTTGCTTGCAAAGGCATTGCCATTTTTGAGACGCCATTTTATTATTCTGCTCCAGGATTCTGGCTACCCCCCCCAAATCACATGTGCGAAGTCCGAATATGCAGGTTTTATTTCGATGCACCATCGTCTGTACGACAACCAGAAGTGCCTCAAATAGCCACTTCCTGGTGTGTTTCAGGCAGTTCCCGGAAGTAACCCTGGAATTTTACCACTTCCCTAGACTAATTTTGGGACGCAGAGTTGAATGGTACCAGTCTTATGTCTTTATAACAACCGGAAGTGCCTCAAATAGCCACTTCCTGGTGTGTTTCAGGCAGTTCCAGGTCAGTAGGTGTTCCGATATATTTTTTATCCAAAACTACACGTAATTTTAGCCCTAAGCTTGAAATTAGTAAGGCGAATATCCTATTGTGATTTTATAGTAATTAAAAGAATGCTAACCCTAGCGTCGCACAGCGAATGTCGCAACGAAACGAAACACATATCAAAGCGTGCGTCTCAATGCGCTCTAAAACATACTAAAAGATGAGCCCATGAAATGCATTGGTTCGTGAATAAAAGCCAACCCTAGTTAGCCTAGGGTTAGCCTTTTAGCCTTAATAACTCAGAGACGATAAGATATCAGAACTCCGTTTTGAGATATGTTGTAGTGCTTTCCGAGACGAACATTTTGATATCTCATATGTCCCTCTACGACATTCTTATCCCTGGGATCTCCAATTTCACAAGGGTCATAGAGTGTATACCCCTTAGAGCCCTTTGGCCAGCAAACCAAAGTTACCAATCAACTCACAGGAGTGTTTGTGTGCGAGGAGAGTTATATAGGCTTGTTCGTCTCTGCGATACGAACACGCTGATGTGTCTATCATCTCTCTACGACATTCGTGTACGGAGTAAAACGTACCCCTAGTTGGAATTAGGGTTAGCCCCCTAGGGGTCGCTCAGAAATGACACACACATCAATGCGTCCGTCTCGGTGAGCAGATCAAGAATCTGTTACCCTTTTGTCTCTACGACCCCTAGAACCCGAGCTAGCCCTTCTAGAAGTGTTAGAAACGGACCGAAATATTTTCAAACAACAGCACCAGCACCAACGGACTTGGCGTCAAAAAGTAAGTCGGAATAAGTGTCCTTTATCCGAAAAAATGTGTAATCGTGTTCATGGCGTGCAAATTTCGTGTCTTTTTCGCAATAGGAAAGGGTTAAAATTGTCGGAGATTCCCGAAACCCATTCCATTGGATCGGGCATACTTCAAATATGAAAGGCGTGTCCTGCCTGAAACAGCCAGATTTTATTTGAATATTTTATTGATTTTAAGGCCAAAAGGCCCATTTTGGAGCCATAAGCGACCTTTTTCCTTGACCTTTAGAGTTAGGAGTGTTGTAGAGAGACAAGACTGGGTTCATTGGATTCAGCGTCAAAAAGCGTGTCAGAATAAGTGTCTTTTATCTGGGAAAATGTTTAATTCAGCTTACGCAGTTGAAATAGGGTATTTTTTTAGACCCCGAAATCGTGATTTGACCCCTTCGATCTTAAAAAAGCAAATGAAACTCTAGGTCAGGATTTGAGGGGGGGCCTTCTGCAATGAGACCCTATGTGGAAGCTGGTTCAAATCTGGTGCTGTTGCATTGTTTGAAGGAAGCCAAACCAAAATAGGTTTTAATCTTATGTACCTGTACAGTACATCAGTGGTTCTCAAACCATTTCATGTCAAGAACCCCCAAATTGACACTTATTGGCCCGTCGTCCCTCATTTGAAAAGATATGCCGGAGACACACACAAGAGAAGATTTTTCAGCCGATTTTCCCAACCATTTTAATTTCAAGGACCCCCAGTTTGCCTTTCCATTAGGGTACGGACCCCCCATTTAATCTCTGACCCCATTTATTATTGTAAAATCAATATTAATTGAACTCGGAGAGTGTAGGCTAGCTGAGTTACACTCTCTGAGTTACAGACCCATAAGGGTCCATTTGGTTCCTAACTATCATTTAGCTGGGGATGCCCTGGAACTCCCTGAAGGACCCCTGGGGGTCCCCGGACCCCACTTTGAGAACCAATGGGCTAGGGATGATATAGAATAGTCTATATAGCCAATAAAACAATTAAATTAGCATGTTTAATGTTCCTCCCCAGGATAATGGATGTTAGGATAGGATTATCGCGATAATATTGTAAATTGTGATTTCTTTGGACAGAATAATCATGAATATCCGAGTGGTTGTTTAGTGTAAAACCTATATAAAACCGTATTATGGACCAATATTTATATAACATATATTTAGAAAAGCCCCTTTGAGCAAAAAAAAGCGAATGTGGAAACTATGTGCTCAAATAATTATGTTCCATTCACAACCCCTTCTGGGAATTGAACCTCTGCCCTGCGGAAAAGTAGAAGGATTGCAGGTCAAGCGTCTCAACCAGTAGACTACCATGCTCCTTCATGTATTAAGAGAAGTGTCTAAACAGACTCTAACAAGTTCGAAAAAGATTACAAAAAAAAAAAAAGCTGTGTTGTATAAACTTGATTGATTGATTGATTGATTGATAGATTCCTTTATTTATCCCGTGGGGGAATCACCCAGAAGCTGCATTTTGTGGATTGGAGGGGAATTAACTTAAAGAAACATAAACAAAAAAAAAATCACGTTGTTATGGTTGCCATAGCAACTGTAACAAACTTTAAACTGTTGAGCCATACAATGCCCATATTCATATAACCTTATCATATATTTATTTGCCATGGAGAAAAGTACATTTAAATAATGTCATTATTATAATTTTTCTCCCCTCCCCAGATTTGAACCAGCGCTAAAACAACGTGACATTTTCGGCCACAGAATGATGACAAAACACCTACTAAGCTTAAGTTTCGTTTTCAATAGCAGTAGCTTGGATAAAATAGCAAAAGCCATTATCAACCCACAGAATAATGACAAACACCTACCGGGTAGACAGTATGCCAGCTACTCTCACCATTCAAGGCTCTTATTACACATGACAAATTCCCTTTGAATGGATTGATAGCATTTGAAATGGGTGCACCAAGGAGGTATTGAAATTTGAAATACCAAATACAAGTGTGGTGCTCTATATAGGAAACATGACGCTGGAAAACACACATGGACATGACATAATGTAGCCTACAGTATCTGGTCAAGGTGCTGCTGGCAGCCAGTGTAACAGACGTGATCGTGCGTTGTGTTGAAAAGCACCACAGACCAGGATATTTCTCATCTGAGCAGATTTATTCTGATAAACAGAAACAAATCAATCACTGGTCTGCTCTGGACATATAGAATGGCTGAACACAGGCTGGAAATAGAGCAGATACAGTGAAATTAGAATACCATCTAAAGCATCATTATATGTCATAATATCTCTGTGTACATACTGTATGTATTCATATATTCATACGAAAATAATAAAATAAACTAAATTATCTCCAGAGCACAATAAACAACCTACCGCTCTCATATCAGGGAGAGAATAGGAAGTGAACAAGACAACGTCATTGTCTAAAGGCAGCCGCGCCAATTGTCCTAAGGTGGCAGGACACTCTTAAGGTGGAACACTATATACATCTAATGCATGGGTGGAAGCATTATTAACCATGTTACACCAGCAAAAAAGCAATAACTAGATTGTAGTATAAAAGTGAACCTCCAACTTGTGAGCTTTACACACAAACTCAGGTGTTACGGCCAGCCGTATTATTATTATTATAGTTATTATTATTATATTCGTGCTGGGTTGGAATTTGTATGTTTATTTGAGGCTTGTGTTATATTGTACCTTTTCTGTCCTTATAAAGGTGGTGAATGGAGGATGAGTGCAGAGTGGAGAGTTGGGTGTGGTGCCAGTGAGATTGGCTGTGGACTGAGTGGCTGATTGACTGAGTAACATAGATTGACAGGTCCCGCCTCTGGACCTTCCCCTCCCGTCCTATTCGATGGTTTCGTCAACGCCCTGGCCAGGATTGGCCGTGCATTTGCTCCTCATCTATAAAGCCTCATTCTGTTCTAACCATGGTGGGGGATGGCAGCTTTCCAGCAAGCAGAGGCTCGATCCCGCTGTCCCTCCAGCCCATGTAGCCTTTCTGTTCTTTTGTTCCTTAGTTTGAGTTCTTTTGAGTAAGTTCCTTCGGTACCATTTTGCCTACATTTGATTCTGCTGTTAAAATGATTCTTATTTGATCCTCAGTATTTTCTGTTGACTTTTGAATATTATTGTTAACTCCTTATTGTTATTTTCCTTCTATTTTGTTGCCACGTAGGGGTGTTAGGTAGTTTTGTTTGGGTTTTGCCTGTTGGTCTTTTTTGTAATTGTTTAGTTAGTTTAGTAGGGTTAGTAACTGTATTTTTATTTAAAGGGTTTAGTTTAGGGATATTTTCTTTTATGTCAGTAGTTTTGCTTTTGTGAACCTGCACCCTGAAGTATCTATCCTGACACTTGAAGAAAAAGCAAAAATAGAGATCTTTTTCTCTGCTAAAAAAAATAATAATAAAAGAAATCCTTTTTGGAAAGTCGTTGTCCTTCGCATTTATGTTGCGCTCCTCCGCCCTAGAGGGGCAGTCGTAACATCAGGATACAGGAAGAACTGTTCCTTAAGCAATGGGAGAAATGGACTGAATATAAAACCCAACAGAATGACACCAGAAATGTCTGATGGACTAAAATGTGCTAATCAAAATGTTGTAATAATATTGACCCTTTAACATTTTTGTACCTGTAACGAACTGCAAATAAAAATTAAGTTTAAAAAAAAAGAGATATCTAGTATCTACTAATCACTCATATTATATGGCATGATGTGAACATTCTATTGACTCTGCGCTATCTATCTGTTAACACTTCTACTGCCTTTTAATCTGAAGGGATGCTTGGTGCCGCGCCGCTTCCTCCGTAGGCCTTCGCTATTATTTTGAAGGGCCGGGCGGGGGTTGTTTTTGCGCCGATGGATTATCACTTGAAGTCAATGTTTACATCATCTAGTCACATGACAGTGTGGGCCCAGAAAAGAAACATGGCTGCGCCCAGCCGAGTGCAGTTTGTGTCTGTAAACAGGCCACCCTTTGGATCAAAATGTCTCTTTTTGAGTAAATGAAGTCTCTTTATGGGCCTCTCAATGGATTTACTATGGAGGACGTTCACTTCGAGTGCACGCCCAACGTGCGTTGTAAACAAGTCGCGGGATTTACCGATGCACAGTGGACCACGCAGCCGTATAGTAAGTCATAATATATTTACTGTATTTACAGTAAGATTGACAGTGAGCGTCGTCAACGGCACCATGATTTTAACCCTTTAAATGACGGTTATCAATAAGAGGAAAGTGCTTGGAATGGAACGGAACCCCTGGCCTACTTACCATAGTTATTTATTGACTCCCCCATTCCCCACACTCTGTACTTTATTCCCTAAATGCAGAGTTCGAGTTACGTGGGTGCCAGTGGGGTCTTAGCTCCCATAGTTAAAGTCTGGGACCCCATAGTCAACAACCCCCTTTGGTGTGTGTTTTTTTTTTTTTTTTTCTCGTTTTTTTTTATTTTTTATGTTCCATTGGAAGAATTTATATTATTTATGTTAACTAGATATACTAAATAAACATGTTAGACAGTAAGACTGAACAATGACATCACACCGTTTAATCCTACTATTCATTTTATTATTATAAATCAGGCGCATTTAATGTGGGGTGTGAGTCTTCCTTTACCGTCCGGGTTATAACACACTCGCTGCAATGGTTCCTACCTTTCCCCCAGGGCCGAGGAGGCCCTGGATGCAGACCTACCCAGCTGCGTGGTCTCGCCATGGCCTGGGCATAGGCTAAGCTAGGAACCACAGCATCGAGTCTTTGCACTTCTAGCCACGGCCCGGACGGCAAAGGAAAGCGGACACGCCGGACAGCAACAAAAGACAAAACAACCAAACAAAACAACGCTGTCTTAGCAAGACTGTAGCCTTAGTGTGCCTGTGCCCGTGACAATGTTTTTTTTAGTAAATAAATATGAACCCGACCCGCCTTGTTTTGAGAAAGAAAAATACCCATTTTAGCCGACTTTATGCTACCAGAACGGGAACTTTTGGCTGGATGGCTCAGAGCTCAGATCATCAGATGGAGGAATTGGGAACTGGAGGCTGAGCAATAATGGTGAGTTAATATGAACAGAAAAGACTGCCTGGAGTTGTCAACATAGCCAATGTGAAGCCCGAATTAATATTGTGAAAGGAAAAATATGATTTAATATAGGAAATACCCGTTTTAGCCGACTTTATATCCGCGAAATACCCGATTTAATATGATTTAATATAGGAAAGTACCCGTTTTAGGCGACTTTATATCCGCAATTACCCGCCGATTTTTTTTCGCCGCCGCCGAGCTCTGTGGGAATAACTCGATCACTGCCTAAATGAATATACCAGTTGGCTTGCACCTTTAATCTGTGTTGTGTCTTGGCTTGGCTCAGTCGCCACAGTATGTTTTTTTAATGACAATCAATCTACAAAGTTCCTCAAGTTTTCAAATAATTTTAGTGGAGTTAGAATATGCCTGTTAGCTCCCTTCATGGCTTTTAAATAAATGCAATGCTTTGTTTTCAAGAGTCAGTAGCATTACCAAGAACCCAAAAACCTACCACTTCTATACAGAATGGGATGAAGACATTTCCCCTTACTATTTCCCTATTTTCTCCCTGCTATTTAAGTGTAGATACATTGTTTTTGGGTGGGTAGATCATGTTGAGCTGGTCATTTAAAAAGTAGCCCTCAAGTCAAAAAAGTGTGGGCACCCCTGGTATAGGCTATGTTTCCCATAATGGCACAATGTAACTTGAAAGCTAGAAACTAGAAAGGTGCAATTCTGGAAAGATTGTGAGTGTGACTTCATGGCCTCTCCAAATAGTAAGATAAAGA